>NC_142608.1:57170698-57399638 GCF_041222555.1 Hakea prostrata
AACACAAATTAGACAATAAATAAATAGAAAAGTTTTTTACATGTATGTCTCCTTAGTAGATCACAAATTAATGTTGGGTCTCTTTAGTGCAATATATTACGTGTGGTCTTAACCAAACTAACATCTTTAGTCGCCATTAAGTATATTCAAATGTCAAACGTGCATGAATGGACCAAAATGCCTCTCAAGTTATTTAAAAAATGAAAGGACAAGATCAAGGGGAAGAGTGGGCACTTATTATCCTGCAACTTGCTCGAGTGGTTTGTTTTCAATTTTGCCAGAAATCAATCTGAAGAAAGAATCAGATTCAATCCTAGGAACTTGTGCCTTTCGATCGCAGGAGTTGTAATCTCGTGTAAGTCTTCTTCATTCTAACAGCTCTTCTATGAGGGATATTTTATGTTCTTTTTTTTTCTTTCGCTCAAAAAGACCAATTAACAAAATACAGAATTCGTCTAGGATGTACTAATTGGAATTATATGCTTATCTACACCCTTAGTTCTTTCCATTGTCCAGTGGAGTCCAGATCATCTCTCCCGACGGAGAACATTGAGGGCTTCCCGACGGCTATTGACCACAAATTAATGGATAAAATAATGTGTTAAATTATAAGAATTTAAAAATAATAATATTAAAATTTTAAAATTTTCAATATTTTAAGAATTAAGATATTGATAATTCACTATTTAATTGTATTCATGGTTTGAGAAAGAAAGCATATTAATACGCTGCAATGAAGAGTATGACGAAATTTTAAGTAATTCATAGTGAGATGGAGATAGATACGTATAATTTGAATTTTTGGGTCACCAAAATTTGGTAAATGAAAGTTAGAAGGTCTGATCAAGAAATATTAGAGACGTACATGTACGGAATAATGGATGGTGAGATACAAACTTTTGTCCATCCATAATGTGTAACAATTAAATGATTATCTCCATAATCACAACATTTGTCGCACAATATTGGTCATCCTTTTAATTATTCATGCCCTCTTATAATGAATTTTAAATAGGGTTGGCACCTAACCATTAAGTTTTCTCTGCAACACTAATTTTCATGGTTGTTGCATGCCTACGTAAGCATGGACCTAGATGGATTATAATAATTAATAATGCTTATCTATTTTACTAGGACCCATTAAAGCTCTCATGATTGTCTACTTCACTAAAGAATTTAATGCATTATATTGGTGTGTGAACCAATTAATTTTCATCTTTATGTGGTTCATATTTCTTGTGTTTTTAGTATGTATGTCTTATTTATTCTACTTGTATATAATCAGACACATAACACCTTAGAAACCAACAAATCATGGAATTTAGAATCAATCCTCTAAATAAATAAAGAAAAAAAAAAAAAAAAAACACTAAGAATCAATTATGGAACCTATTTAGGCTCTTTTTGGTATCAATTCTCATTCTCTATTATGCTTATTTAAAATAAATAAGTACAATAATTCATTATTGGTCAATAATGAAAAATGGTTTGGTTAATTTTATCGAAAATAAATTATGAAATGAAAAATAAGTTTGATTTCAAGATAAAAATTTGTTAAAAATGATAGTAAACAAGTGAAAAAAGAAGGAAAAAATATGATTGTTATAAAAGAATGTGTATTGACTATTTTACCCTCATCTTACTTATAGAACTTTAAGCAAACTTACACAAATGAAGATAATGAAATTTTCATTACAATCCATAATGGACAAAAAGTTCATTATGGATTTTGGATGTTTTTCTATTATTTTAAATAAAAATAAAATTCAGAATAGATGTCAAACAATTTAAAAAAATGAAAATTTCTCATAATTGACAATGATAATTGATACCAAAAAGAGCTTTAGAGTAATCATAAACTCAATTATGTATGTAGACAAAATCACTAAAATTTATATCTTTAACAACATCTCTAACACATCTTGGTGGTTGCGTCAGCATTTAATGACATGCAATGTTTCTATGCTTTATTCCCCGTTTCCTGGGGCCCTTTGTGCTGATGATGTCAATCAATTACTCTCTTTTCTTTATGAATTATTGGTGAGTTAGTTACTATTGATATCATATAGATGCAAAGTATTTAAAGTTAAACATCTATAACTCAGTTTTTACCAAAAAGAATTTATAACAAGTTGAAAGAGGAAATTGTTCTTGTAACTTAAATTATATATATAGAGGTCATCAAAGTCAAACACCGACCTTTATTTTCAGAAAAATGGAAAAAGAAAAACAGTAAATTGAACCATCTACATCAGCTATTTCAAGCATGTCCATTCTCTCCAATCACAAAGTTGGAACTTTTCCTTCGAATATTTTTCACGCATGGGGTGGTGGTAGGAACGGCCGGAATGTCATTAGCAACCCAACAAAAGTAATTACGTTCAAAATAAAGAAAACCACATGATCACCTGCAATTCAATAAGTTCATCATCATTATCAATTTTTGTTAGATTGAGGGATCATCATTATCCACCAAGATAAATAAAGAATCATGCTTATGCTCAAACTAGTTCTCAAACTAGTTCTCAAACATTCTTCCAGGGGTTGTGTGGTTTATGTCAGGGTTAAAACCCTGATAATGCAGCCCACCCTTGCAGACTGGGTGATGTGAGTTTGCAAAGCAGAGAGACTTGTGAGAAGCACTCAATCCTCTAACCAGCTAAGCTAATGCAGGGTGTTATAAGAGGGTTTCCAATAATCCATGCATTGTATAGACTACATAGTTAAGATTCAGATTTTATACCTGGGAGAAATGAAGCATGTTGGCGCTTTTGTGCCCATGAAAAGCTGCAAACATAAAAGCCCTAGGTTATTCTTGTAGCAATTTATTGTATTTGTAGTTGTACCTTGCAACATGAATTTTTTTTTTCCTATTGTCCATATGAATCTAAATAAGCTTTTATTATGGTTGATGTTTGTGTTTCACGTGAATACTTACATGATACCCGCCCCCGCTGGACCCAATGCTTTGAAGAAAGACATTGAAGTCATAGAAATGCCATTTGCTGCAGCTCTTTGATGTTGGGGCTGCCATAGCAACATCATATAAGACTCATCAGCAAAATATGAAGTCAAAATTAGTAGAGAAAGGCACACCCAAAAGGAAAAAGAAAAGTTAAGACAAAGCTAAGATCAGACTAAGGAAAAAGTGAAACTTACAACTGCAGCATTCTGCAAAATTAATAATCCAGTGACAATGGACACCTGCTCGGGGTTAAATTGTTAGTGAACAAGTGCTATGCCACAATCATTCAAGACAAAACTCTATTCTGTGCCTGTGCTACACATTGACCTATGTGTGTGAAGGGATGTGTTAGCAGTAACAATAGTAGTATCTGGAGAGAACAGATAAAACCGTATACCTATTCTTTCATTGGTTAGATTCTTTAAAGAATATTTTGACTGTTATAATTAATCTGACAGAGGGGAATATTATATTTGTTTACTTGTGGATTGATCGTTTGTGCTAAAAAAAATGGAGGTTATTCCATGACAATAGGCTCAAGATTAGAAGAAACAAACCTAAGACATTGGAAGGCATAAAGCATGAATTCAAGAATAAAAGAAAATGTCCAGATAACGTTCTCCCTTTGACAAAATTATCACGAAATGGTACTTAAAAGTTGAAGAGAACTTAATAGAACCATCTATTGGTTTAGTTCGAAGTCGGGGGCTGTTGGGCTATTCAACATTGTCCTCAAATTTATACTATGAAATTAAATTGAAGAAAACACCAAACAGAGAAAAAGAACTTGAAGTTAAAGATTAAGATGAAGTGATCACAATAAGGCTTCAACGATGAAAGTTCTATGAGGAAAAGATATTATTTTGGGTCATAGCTAGATTTTGTGAACAATGATCCTTGAATATGCATACAACATCCTTATGAGAGAGAGAGAGAGAGAGAGAGAGAGATGATATATGAAAAAATAAGCAGCAGCAGCAACAATTGAGAACTTGAGATGTACTTACAGATAGAGCATTCTTAAATATGCATACAGCATTCAGTACCACTTCGAGATGTAATCCAGATAGCCGAGCAATAAATGGGTAACTTAGTGTTAATGGAATTGATAAGAACTGCAAAATTGAAACATGACAATTTAGGCACATGTACAGAGATTGCAAATGAATGCAGTCTATCTTTGATGAGCAAAAAAACATACCCCAGAAACACGACTAACCATGACTGGTCCAAGCCACCTCTCTAAAAATGGATATACGAAAAACTGAAATAATAGAAGTCCAAATCCTATTCATGCCACAAGTAATTAGTCAGTTTATTTCCTGAATCTATAATGACTCTACGATTACAAGAAGAAATTAAAAAAAATAATGAACAGTAAATTTTCACATCTTGGAGAATACGTAAAGTCGCCTACAAACCTGAGATTGCAAGAACCAGACCAACTGCTTGAGAAGAAAAGCTTAATCCTCCAAACTTCTTTGCACTAATAGCCCATAGTGAGAATATCTGAAAAGCATAAGGGTTGGTTTTCAAATGAAAGAAATTAAAAGGCTTGATGGCATTACAAGCAAAGGTGGGAAAATTGAATTGTTAGATTTATTGATGAAAGCCCATATACTAGGGGGAAGAAAAAAACTGATGACAATCTATAAGGGAATAAGAAAACAATAAAGTAATCTCCAAATGATATAAAAGCATTTAGTTCCTAGCTTTTAGTCTTTAATCTATTCTACTTCAAAAATCATCATGCGTTTGTATGCCGTAAAAGATCAAACAAGATGAATTCCTAAGTCCAAAAGAGTCAAGTAATATTTCACAGGATAAAGAACATGGAGGAGGGTGAGTCTCGACATAAAGTTTAAGTTTCTCGGCATTGAGTATGCCATTTTGGATACAGAAGATGGAAATAAGTACATTGAGATAAGTTTGAAAAAGAAAGCTCACCTCTGAGTAAGCCATCTCTTGCAGAGAGAAAACACAATAAATAATGATGCTTGACATTAAGGGCCAGTTCGTCAAAAGACTTCCACCAGTTGTCGATGTTTCATTTTCTTCAATTTCTTCAACAGCTTCTCCATCATCAGATTCATGTGGAGGAGTTCCATCATTTTCTTCTGGATGCATATGCAAGGTTTCCTACAAAATAATCAAATATTTTCAAGTTATCAAATAAAAGCTAAAACATGATTTATTAGCCGTCATTTTAGTACAAAGAAAGTCAGAGGAATAAAAACAAACAAGCATGACTTTAGAAAGTAACTTACTGGAAGCCAGAAACAAGCAACAAGTACACATGCTGAGAAGATTGATATGACAAGGCACGGTAATAAGTACGGATACCTACAAAATATAGGCTAGCAACATTAAGCATGACAAGATCCACAGGATAAAAGAAAAGGGAATAATTAAGGAGAAAGAACTAGCAAAATTTAAGTATTTTGACAAACCTCCCAAATATTGAGTCTTTATGAAAAATATGTGGGAACCTCTCTGTAGGCTAATATACCATGATAAATTCAAAGAACTTAATCAGTAAAGTTAATAAATATTTGATGAAGCAAATATGAAGAGGGAAGAAGGTGGAGATACTCCATAAAAATTTTCATGTTAACTTGAATGATCTAAAATTGAAACCATGATTACAGATCATATATCAAACTTATTAGGAACTAAATAATTAGGTCTTCTTTATCTTCTGCATTTTTCATTCACCACATGTGAAAAACAAAGTTATAATGATACCCTGCACCCATTACCAAATATGGAAAGGAAATAAAAAAAAAAAAAAAACAAAAAACAAAATCTGGCGAGCATCGAGAAACTTTAAACCCTTCTAGGGTGGATTTTGGCTTAGTCATAAAAAACCCAATGAAAAAAAGGTAAGTGTTTCTTATAAAATATGAGCAACACCACATCCTACTAGAGCCCAAATTGGAGAGCAGGGAGAAGCTTATAAACCCTTGTTAGGGTGGACTTTGGTTAGTCATAAAACATCCAATGAAATATGAGCAACACCAAATCCTACTAGAGGGCAAACTTACATTTCTCTTACCCTAGTCAACCCTACTTGGTTATTATTTTTGAAGTGTTGTTCTGTAACAAGCTCATAATGTTCACTGGAACATCTGTAGATCTTATCATCAGCTTGATGAAATAATTTCAGGTCCTATCAGAATGGGTCGTTTAAAATAATTCCCCCAGTCTTCCATCAAATATTCAGTTTTTTCATGGAAAGTTGGGTTCAAATGCCAACCCTCGTTTGCTTACTGGCTTCATACAATTCAGAAAATTCAACTTCCATACCCATTCAAAAAATGTTGAAGGAGGGAAATCTTACATACATTACCAATTACAATATTGATTCAAAGTTGGATTCAAGCTACTCTACCAGCATTATCTCAGGCATCCTATTCGAACTCAAAATTAAACTATTCTAAAGCCAAATAAATCCTTAATAAGAAAGTAAGAACCTAGAACCCTTACTACACTAAAAGGCTCAGTTTAAATCTGGTTCTCTTCGCCTGGCTTCCAAAATGACTCATAATTCACCCATGGCAGTCTCATCTCTTGGTTACTCGTATGGCTTTCCTAGATTATCTTGAAGTCATCAGAAGATAAAGGGTTCAGCAATTCTAACTAAACTATTTTATACCCCATGACAGTTGCTGTCCAAGTATTTCATATTTAGGAGAGTTTCTCTTGCTTTAGGACTTCCTCTTGAAGAATGAAAATAACTTTTTACTTACATGAATTTTGAGGTAATTAAGTGGCTTTGATATTCAGAGAGGCTTCTCAATTTCTTTTCAAGGAAATAAAGGATTTTATTGAGATCAAGATTGATAGTGAGGAAATATAGAGGAGAGCAAAGCTCTGGGGAAGTCGGGGGTGCCTAGGGAATCTGTCTTCTTGCGGTTGAAGCCTCCTGAAGTGCCTCTCAATGGTGTAATTGGTTCCACTGTAGGTGGGAAAATTTCTTATGCAGGAGTCATGGGGACCTCGGTGCTACCTGAGATTGATTCCCTCCCTTCTCCTATTCAGGCGAGAAAGTTTCGTAGGATTGTAATCCCACAACAGGAATACGAATTACAATGAAATCAATTCCGGTTTTCTTTGATTGGACGAGCAAATTTTTGCATCACAACCATGGATGAATTGCAAGAGATTGCTAAGGGAGCTTGGAAATTGTCTAAGGGGGTGATCTTGCATTCCTTGGGGAAAGGCTTTATCATCTTTCAGTTTCATAATGAGGCAGATATGACTGAGGTGTGGCACAAAGGATTCTGGAATGTGGGTAAGCACCACATTCGTTTTCAGCGATGGCAACGGTTCGTTTACCTGATTTACCTCTTGAGTATTGGCATGAGAAAGTGCTTCTTTTAATTGTAAAGTCTGGTGGGTCGCCTGTTTCTCTTGATGGACATACTCGTCAAGGATCTATTGGTCACTATGCTAGAGTTTTGATCGAATTGGAGGTTGATGTTGTTCATGCGAATAAGTTTCAGATTGAGCGTCTTGAACCAGGGACTGTTCGAGTTTTTAGTTTTCTTCAGAAGGTGATTTTTGAGGATGGTATTCCACGGTGTTCTTTGTGTAATCGGGAAGGCCATTTGGGTCTCCATTGTAAGTTCTCTTCTAAGGTGGATGAGTTGCAGGTGCAGCCTTCAATCGTTCCAGCAGAAATTCCTACTGTGGATGGGATTCCTAACATAGGTGTGCAAATGCAGACTCCTAGTTCACTTCAACAACCCATCCGTGTGGCTTTAGAGGAGGTAGGTTTGGAGGATTCGGCAGATTCATCCAATGAAGATTTGGTTGATTCAATTTCTAATTTGAATTCAAAACTCAAATCCAATAGAGTGGTTCCTTTTGAGGTGGTAGTTGAGTCGGGTAAGAGTTTATCCCCTGATCTTTCTCTCTCTTGGAACGGATCCTTTTCAAATTCAAAAGATTTTGAACAAGGAATTGAATTTGAAGTTGGTTACAAGTCCTTCAAGTAGCGTGGACTGCTTTGTTGGAACAAGTGGGGCCCAACAAAATTTGAATGGAGTTAATGATCAGTTGGTTGAGCATCAAGTGGGACCATGTGGACACAACAAAACTCAGTTGGAGATAATGATCAGTTGGCCAAACAATTTTCGGAATTGAATTTGAATTTGGATAAACTCCTTCAAGTAGCGTGGACTGCTCTGCTAGAACAAGTGGGGCCCAGCAAAATTTGAATAGAGATCTTGATCAGTTGGTTGAGCATCAAGTGGGACCATGTGGGGCCCAGCACATTTTGGTTGGAGATAATGATTTGTTGGCCAAGAAAAATTCGGAATTGAATTCAAAGTTAGTTACAACTCCTTCAAGTAGTGTGGATTGCTCTGCTGGAACAAGTGGGTCCCAACAAAATTTAAATGAAGATAATGATTAGTTGGTTGAGCATCACGTGGGACCATGTGGGGCCCAGCAAAATTTCGGATGGAATTAATGATCTGTTGGTCCAACAAAATTCGGTTGAGCATCAAATGGGATTGTGTGGGGGCCAACAAAATTCGGATGGTTTGGAAAGCTCTTCTTTGGTCGTTCACTTCAGTATGGATGAGCAACAGTTTTTGGAAGTAGTTCTTCCTTCAAGAACTCTTCCTGATCAAGTGGAGGGTTGCTCTCATCGTCGTAAGCTTGGTCGCTCAATGAAAATTAAGAAGATTAGAGCAAACTGATGTTAATATACCCTGGATAGTATTGATAAGGAGAGAACTTGGTTTAGAGGCTGTTGGTCGCTCTCGTTTCAGATTTTGATTCATTATCTATGATTATGTGAGTTGGATCCAGTGAGGTTGGGTGTATTTTGGGGCAATTGATGTTGCGGGTTTGAGGGATGACACTTTGATAGTATGTTTGTTATTTTTCTTTTCGCTTTTTAATACAAATGACCATTTTAGCGGAAAAAAGGACTTCCTCTCTTGCCCAACAAGATTGATCTTTTCTTTTCCCGCTCTCTCCATTTATCAGATATCTTTTTGCAACTCTCCTTCCCCCACTTATAATCTACTT
This sequence comes from Hakea prostrata, assembly GCF_041222555.1. Taxonomy (NCBI): domain Eukaryota; kingdom Viridiplantae; phylum Streptophyta; class Magnoliopsida; order Proteales; family Proteaceae; genus Hakea; species Hakea prostrata. The sequence continues at coordinate 57,179,706 of NC_142608.1, forward strand.
TCCTAACCCTGCAGCAGTAGTGTCTTCCTTCACTTCTCCTTTTTTCTCCCATAGTTATTGTAGTATGAAGAGGGATATGAATATAGTTCATAGCAAAACTAATCCATACCTGTGCAAGATAACCTCCAAGAGCTGGACCGATAATCAATCCCATGCCTCTTGATGTACTAACCTGAAAAAAATTGAGTTAACACATTACTCTCCATAAGGATAACTTTAGAATGAAAAACAAAAAAGAAAATATATCCAAAACAAGTTACTGTTTAATTCCAAGAAAGAAAGTTCCATACAACTGAAAGTCCCAAAGCACGGTATTCTTCGTTGCAAATCTCAACAGCATATGCCTGGATATAGCCAAAAGACAATGTTAATTACATGAATATTAGCTTAACAGTTCTTCCACTGATCAAATCAAGATATTTTTCGTGATATAAAGTAGGCATACCCTAACTGAACCAAGTACACAACTGAAAACTCCAAGAAAAAACCTTGTCGTTATTGCCATCCAGTAATTCGAACTAAATCCAAAGGATGTGTTGAAGATAACCACAGAAAATGTCCCGATCAGAATTATAGGCTTTCGACCATATCGATCTGCTGCCATTCCCCATAGAATAGACGTGAAAGCCCTTCCAACCATAAACGAAGCTCCTTTAAAGAAAAAAACCAAAATTGCATTATTAGGATAAACCAACATGTTGAAACTCATCCCACCAAAAAAAAAAAAAAAAAAAAAAAGCTAAAATTCATATCACGGTTGCACAAAACATTACCTATGAATCCTGCATAAAAACTGATATCTTCCACCTTTTTGGCAATATGGAAGTCCCTAGTCTGCAAATGTGTTACAAAATATAAATATATTAACTACAAATTATAAATTATAATGCACATGGAAAGAAAATTATAATACAAATTCTTAAGGGTAGTAGCATACATACCATGAAGTATACGAATGGAAACAGTGACGCAATTGGCAAAGCTGAAAAAAGAGTAGAATTATTAGCTGAACTAGTGTGAAATCTAGTCATGGAATGTTAGGTTTAGGGCTTAAGCACAATATTGTTTAAAGCATTACACCCTGAGTATCTAGATTGAAATACCCAGACTGTTGCTTCCAGCAGTATTTATGGACTAACACTAGGTTCTACGGTTAGTTGGACTCTCCCACAATGCCCATTACACCATTGGATCGTAATTGATTCGAGGGCCTATACTAGAACATACTTTGGGTATAACTCAAATACTTCATCTATATTTGAGTATGACTCAGATACCTCAACAATCTCCTCCTATGTTCTACATATGGCTCTAGCGTTAGTCCCATAAATTTAATGTTCAAACTCAATACAAAATCATTCATAACTTTCCAAAAAAGAATAGTATTCAATAAAATTCAAAAGAACACTTTGAATCAAAACATGAGTTTAAGAACAAATGTAAAACAAATGTAAACCCAATTTAATTAGAAGTTCTTCTTGGAAGTGAATTACTTATTCTCATAAAGAACAATACAACTATTCTTTGCATCCTTGAACGATTTACTTATAAAGTGAATCATCCATGTCAAGATCCATCCTAACAGCTTTTAATGATTTTACATGTCAAGCAAATATTTCCACCAAGCCAGAGGATTGAATTCGCTCCTCCATTTAATTTTTCTATCCATTGCAAATTTACCAAAATATGAACTTCACAATATATGAATTCAATCATTTGTATAAGTATCTAGTTCAATCAAAAGAACTTAGTATAACCCACATGATGACTGAAAATACCAATCCCATTCTCATCAAGTTTCTATACAAGAACAAGATCTAAATGGTTTCTTTTACAAAGAACCATTCGATGTTTCTATTTGGAATGTTAGCGTTATCATGTCCAACATAGTTATTGGTTATATCATCAAATTTAGAATGATAAAGCTATGGAAGACATATCATCAAATGTGGAATGATATAAAGATAACAATAACATCATCGAAACATATCAACACTTTTTATATTCCTTGAATGGAATAATAAGGTAATCAAGCTTCATACAAAAGTTGTTATATTATCAATGTGGAATGATTTCACAAACTTCTATACTTCACAATTTTGCCAAATTATCTGAAATATGTAAATTTTCATGAATGCTAACTATGACTAGATGAAATTTGAACAATTCAAAATAACATAGAATTGGATTAAGACATATCTATCTATATGGTCTTTAACCCTATCTCCCCCCACAATTTTGAATTTTCGGTTTGTATTTCAATTCCTTTGTAAGGGCATCTGCCATGTTCTATCATGATCACACATCAACTAAAGTGATCACTTTTTGTTCTATTATATAATTTACCACAACATGCATTAGCCTAATTTGTCTCTTCTTACCATTAAAGAGTGAATTAGCTATTATTGTTGTTGCTTAATTATCACAAAACAAACTTCAAGTTAATCATAGGAATACCTAAGATCAAATCTTTTATCCACTCTCTGCTTTATCTCTTCCTAAGGTTAGAAAATATAATTATGATTCCATAAAAGATAGAATTCAAATCAATACAAGTTCATCTCTTGGATTTCTTTTCAAAAGCCACTTCACATAGTGTAAATAATCACTAGTAGATTTGTTGTTTATATTTCTGTGCAATAAGATGCTTTAGAATTATACTTTCAAAATTTGAGGATGTCCAATTTAGAGAAGAGCATAGTTTAAAATACCATTAAGGTATCTTATAGTGCTCTTTAATAGAATTACTAGTGAATCAACTAAGCATGCCTACTGTATATGTTATGTCTGACTTAATGCAACTTATTGCATATAAGAGATTACCAATCAGTTTAGAATGATCTAATTAATTCACAGCTTTACTATCATTTGGTACAATCTTTTGTTATAATCATATGATGTCTCTACTAGTTTGCATACACTATATCCCCCATCTAGAAAATAGTTTTTCAATATAGCTAGATTGGCTAAGAGTAATTTCTTGCCCAGAAAAACTTACTTTCATACCAAGAATGGTGTCTACAACACCAAGATCCGTCATGTCAAATTCTTTAGCTAAGGTTTCTTTGATGTCACTCACTAAAGAATGATCAGAACCAATAATAAGCATGTCGTCTAACTATAAGCAAATAATTATGACCTTATTCGACACAGACTTATAGTAAAGGCATTTATCAGAGTTACTTGTTTGAAACCCAAAGCTCTTTACTTATATTTGTCAAGTTTTTATCCCATTATTTAGGTGCTTATTTAAGATCATAAAAAGATCATATCCTTCAAGTTTGCTCATATAGATTTTATAATTAATATACTCTTTGTCCATATCATTCACTCTATCAGAATCCTCAAAATTTAAAGCCGATATGAATCACTTGATATGAAACAAAAAACTTAGAGACATTTTTTATTTATTTACAAGACCAAGAATCAACGACACAAGAATCATGAGATTGAATAAAAAAACACATTAGTTTTCTATAAAATAAATTTAGACTATTTCATCCAAATTTTGTTCTCTTTCTTGTATTGATTTTAGACCTAAAGAAGGTCTCTAACTTGGTCAGGTTAATTGGACGCATATCTCCATTCAGGTGTTCTCTCTCTTTTCCTCCCTTTTCTTCTTTAAAAAAAAAAAAAAAAAAAAAAAAATCTTGACAGAAGAGAGTAAGTGGCAGTTTCTTTCTGGATTTTGATGGTGATAAAGCCATCACTTTGTTCACTTTAATTGAATCGTTTCATTTTGTATACTAATTATACTATCATACTACTAGATAAAAAGAAAACTTGAAAAAGTCGTGGTATGTATTTTAGTTGACTAAAATACCCCTCCTAAATATACATGTACCCTTTCACAAAACCCTTAAAAAAAACCCAAAACAGTTATGATATGTTTTTTTCACTCCTCCTAAATAGACATGTATCCCCTTCACAAAACCCTAAAAATAAAACCCAAAATAATTATGGTACCCTTTCGTATAACCAATGTAACCTCTTCCCTCGGAACACGCCCTTTGAAAACCTCGCACCACTTATAAGCCCATGATTCCATTTTCCACAATATCATACCACTATATAAATTATACTATTATATAAAAATACAAACAAATACATCTCTACCTTCTTTTCCTCAACCAATACATCCCTATATGGTACTTCTCAAAAATCATACCTTTTAACAGAATGCCCCTGCCAAAATAACATACCTTTTCGTCAATCAACGTATCTCTTGAGTCATCTCTTGTAATATTTGATGACCAGACAATTCCTCCAGCAGCCGATATCCAGAAAACCCAAGAGATACAGTCTCTCTAGCCGTCTCTAGAGAGAACGTCTGGTAGAATCCACTATTCTATTTACTGCAATATTCTATTTACTGTGCCTTCCGACATTGCAGTAAATAATTCCAAAAAAAAGCCATGAAGACCGGAGAAGAACATAAGAAAATGGGATCAGAGACAACCAAAGACGTAACGGCGTCTGCTGTAGCTATTGCCCGCTCCTGTACTCGATCTTGATGGCCAAATCTCTATGGATGTTTTGGATTGGAGCTAGATGTTCTCGAGATCATTAATGGAGTTTCCCAAGCCTCCTCAACCTCAGGTGAGGCAATAATAGTAGTAGCAACAACAACAATCGCTTGCGTAGTCTATATTGCAACATCTACTTGGTTACTCCATCCATAAACGAGGAGAGATAGAGGGGAAGGACTTCGAAGATGATTGTGCTAAACGAGGGAGAAGGAGAGGCAGATGGAGGGAGAAAGACTCCTGAGATGGCTGTTGAAGACAAGCCCCTGGCAAATATTTCAGAGGCATTCAAAGAAGTTGCATCCACCGTAAGTTCAGAAACCCTCAAACTTCTTTTACCAGTATAAAACGCTACAAAAATTCAAAGCCCAAATTCGATGACATAGTTTAAGATTCTTTTCAGGTGAACGATTTGTCTGAATTTACTTTATTCTTCCTACAGGGCAAAGATTAATGAAGAATCGTATTCGTTTTCAATTTGTGGCAGTTTTGCCCTTCCGAGGTTTTTCCCAGTTTTGGTTTTCCATTTTACCGTACAAATCAAGTAGCTTTAAAGCGAAAGATTCATTGTTTGTATCAGTTGATGCAGGTAGGGCAATTTCCACCATTATTCATAACTTCAGCATATGTCATTTTGGTGATTCAAATCAGGTATGGGGTTTGTTATTCTACCTCTTCTTCTATGAAGAAAAACTTGGAATCCTTCAATTTGACTAATTGTGTTATTCCCAGATTGACACTGAGGGGGGGGTGAATCAGTGTCTTCAAAAATTCACCACAATGTGGCTGGGTCTACCAGACAGTGTACCACCACTCTGCAATCAAGGCACTCCAATATGTGCAACAAAGAAAAATAAACAAAAACGCAATGCACCAGAGTTTACGTGGTTCAGCCAAATTGCCTACATCCACGGAATAATACCCAACATAGGGTTTCGTATATTACTCAATACACTCTTAGATATTTTGACTGCTACAACAGTCCAGGAACACCAATCCCTGCTTTAGTCTAAAATGCAATTCAGACAAGGGCACCAACCCCAACCCCCTAGACAAGCTCCAACTTGCTAGGTCACATTATTTTGACTGCTACAACAGTCCAGGAACACCAATCCTTGTTATAGTCTAAAATGCAATTTAGACAAAGGCACCAACCCCAACCCCCTAAACAAGCTCCAACTTGCTAGGTCACAATGTAAACCAATAATTCAAGTTCCCCAAATTACATTCATGAGCTAGATTCTTATCACTAAACATAACCTAGAAAATAATAGACAATCATTTGTAAATACGGGTTACCTCAACTTGTGTAAGATGCATGGTAACAATACTTGTTTCTCTTTTTCTCCAACTCTTTTTTTTTTTTCTCTTTTCAATCTTTTTCAGTTTTCTCTATTTAAAAAAGCCATACAACCATGTTCCCTTCTTTTCTTCTGCTGCTTCTTCTTTCTTCTCTTTCACTTTCTTTCTTGTTCAGCAAAACAAAAGACTTCTTATTCACAAGCTTCAAATCTCCATAGCCAACCAACGTCTTCTGGTTCGACCTCCATGCTATTCCCAAGCTTCTCAAAAACGTCCTCCCTTTTGCTGGAGTTTGCTCTCCTTTTATAGATTAATTTAACTCAGAGTTTGAATCAAACTCAGAGTTCCTATCTGACTTAAACAAGGAGTGTTTTAACGTACAAATCGGACTAACTTCTAGATCTCCAATGAACAATCCCACCGTTGGATTTGAAGATCAAGAAGTCGTGAAGCTCTCCTCCAAAAATCGGCTCAATCGGACACCGGATGACCATCCGATGAAGAGGTTGATCAAAACTGGACTCAGAGTTTGAATCAAACTCAGAGTTCCTATCTGACTTAAACAAGGAGTGTTTTGACGTACCAATCGGACTAACTTAGAGATCTCCAATGAACAATCCCACCGTTGGATTTGAAGATCAAGAAGTCGTGAAGCTCTCCTCCAAAAATCGGTTCAATCGAACACTGTATGACCATCCGATGAAAGGGTTGATCAACGCTGGACAGAGACCCTCAAAAACGGGATTCTTGAGTTTTCTTTATTTGAATTGGATTCTTTCTCTCAAATCTAATTTCCATATCAAAGCCCACTTAAGTTGCCAACAATGACAACACCTTCATTTTAGGCCAATGGAACAACAATCTCCCCCTTTGGGATTGTTGGCAACTCAACCTCCTTTTCTCTTTTCTCTCCCCCTTTGACAACAAGTACAAAGGGTGCTTTGTGCTCCCCCTACTATAGAGCTCCCCCTACATAGACTCTTCCATAGGAGTGCCCACCGCACCTTCCTATCCTATGGAGAAATGATGTTCTATGTATTTTCTCACTTACTCCCCCTTGGAGCCACAACCCCAAGCTTTACTCTTAATCTCAAAACTATGTTTGGACAGTGGTTTTGTGAAGATATCAGCCACTTGATTTTCTGTGAGAACAAACTCTAAACTCACTTCACCTTTTTGACATGGACCACATACATGATTTGAAGGCCTTTTAATCTTTGGAAGATCTCTCACAACTTCCCTTTTACTGAGCTTGGCAAGATTCTTGAGATTTATATGCCCCAATCTCCTATGCCATAACAAGCTTTCATCCTCTTGACTCACCATGCACCTGTCTTCACTAGTGTTTGATAAGACATATAAGTTTCCGGTTGTTCTGGTTCCTAAAACCACTGCTTTGCCATTTTTTGGCTTCTTGATTTCACAACCTTCTTTAGTGAAAAGAACTTCATATCCACCATCACAGATTTGGCTCACACTAAGAAGATTGTGTTTGAGCCCACTCACATATAGAACATTATTGGATTTTAACTTTCCTTCATCCAGCTTAACTGAGCCTCTACCTTCAATCTTGGCCCCATCATTGTTGCCAAATCTCACTGAACCACCTTTCACTACATCAAGGCTTGAGAACCTATTCTTGTCACCTGTCATATGTGTAGAACATCCACTATCAAGAATCCAAGGTGTCTTGCTACTATGAGCCTTGAAAGCTGTTTGAACTACCAAGGAATTTATCATTTTCCCTTTTTGTCCTTTCTCAACCCAAACTGCTTTATCTGATACATCAATAGGTTCCATCGGTTTTCTTTGAATTGTTTGTGCATGTCTTTGAGCTAGCTTTTGGGGAAGGTTTATCTCCTTCTGTGAAGGAAGAGCAGTCCAACAATACCTTGCAATATGTCCCAACTTGAAACATCTGAAGCATTCTATTTTAACCTTATCCAATGGAGCAAATCTGTTTATGTTGTTGAATGCCACAACCTTGTTTTGTCTTCTACAGTTTGCCACTTTATGTCCAAAGTTGTTGCATCCATAACATAAGCTCCAGTATTGCCTTCTTTACTCATCTTTGGCTTGGTCTTCCCAATATATGGATTCTTTTGGTGCTCCTCATCAAGACTCATTGGATTTGTTGTATTTCTATTTCCATTGGTCTTATTTACATTTGAACATTCCCCCTTTGAGTATCCAAGACCAGTTTTAATATGAGGTGACCTCTGAACACTCAAGATCTCATCTAGTACCTTATCTCTTCCCCAAGTAGAAGTAAAGTGAGTAGTCCCTGTCACTTGATTTTCAACTGTCTTGTCCTTAAAGTTCAATGTAACTGGAGTGGATGATGTGGTAGCTTCTATATAACTCCTCTTTTGTTCTCCTTCAAGTTCTGATCTTAACATTCCAACTTCTTTCTCAAGTTCTTCACACTCTTCACACTTGAGAGAGAGGTAAGATGATGAGTCATTTATAACATGTTCCAGTTCACTAATTGTGACAGTCAACTCCTTGATTGTTGTCTCAGAATTTTCAAGTTGATTCTTCATTTCTCTATTTTTCTTCCTTTCCTTTTTGAGATCAAGCAAGGCAGAGTACAACTCACCAACATAATCAATTTCACCTTCGGTGTCTTCATTATCATCAGACTTTTCTTTAGTTTGAGGTGATTCATCATCTTCAATAGCCATGAATAAAACCTCATCAGTTGAGTCATTGTCTTCATCTGATTCTTCTTCAGAGAAGTATCATTCATTCTTAGTCAAAAGACTTCTCCTTTTGAAATGGCTTTTCTTTTTCTTTGGTAAGAATTTTTTCTTTCCCTTCAAATCATTTCTCTCTTCCTCTTCATCTTCCTCTTCATCTATGTTTCCTCTCTTAGGACATTTAGAGGCAAAGTGTCCTATTCCACCACAACCGAAGCACTTAAAAGGTGCTTTTCCCTTGTGTTTACCTGTTCCTTTCTTAAACTTTCTAGCTAAGTAAGCTATAAGTTCATCATCAGAGTCTTCAGATTCTTTTTCTTCTTTGACCCTTAGCTTCTTCATTGCTTTGAATGCTGCTTCCTTCTTTGTGAACTTGCCATTTTCAGTTCTCATCTCATAGGTTTTAAGTGTTCCATGTACTTCATCAATAGTGATTGTATCCAAGTCTTTGGCTTCTTCAATGGCCGAGACTTTGGAGTCATATTTGGGAAGCACGAGATCGGAGAATCTTCCGACATATCACGAATTTTTCAATTTTTTCTCCAACTCCTCCGATGGAGTTTACAACCTCATTTACTTTGACCGTGTAGTCATCTATGTCTTCTTCTTCAGTCATCTTAAGACTTTCAAATTGTGCTCCCGAAGATTTGCAGTTTGGCTTTCTTAACTTTGATGTCCCCTTCATAGATGCTTATCCACCTGTCCCAGACTTCTTTAGCTGTATCACAGTCCATTACTTTAGCCATGACTTCTTCATTCAGCCCAAACATGATAGCATTTAATGCCCTGAGATTGTGTGCATAAGCCCTTTTTGCCTCATTGTCTATAAGCAGAGCTACTGATTCCTCATAGCCATTAATCACAGACTGCCATACATCATACCCTAGAGATCCAATGTATATCTGCATTCTTCTTTTCCAAAAAACATATCCTGTACCATCAAAAATAGAAATTTTCCCAAAGTCTTTGGAGTTGCCTTCACTTGTGGCCATTCTTACAAACTCTCTGATCAAATCCCGAAGTGGTTACACTTCTCTTCACGGGAACTTGGCTCTGATACCAATTGTTATTCCCAGATTGACACTGAGAGGGGGGGTGAATCAGTGTCTTCAAAAATTCACCACAATGTGGCTGGGTCTACCAGATAGTGTACCACTACTCTGCAATCAAGGCACTCCATTATGTGCAACAAAGAAAAATAAACAAAAACGCAATGCACCAGAGTTTACGTGGTTCAGCCAAATTGCCTACATCCACGGAATAATACCCAACATAGGGTTTCGTATATTACTCAATACACTCTTAGATATTTTGACTGCTACAACAGTCCAGGAACACCAATCCCTGCTTTAGTCTAAAATGCAATTCAGACAAGGGCACCAACCCCAACCCCAACCCCCTAGACAAGCTCCAACTTGCTAGGTCACATTATTTTGACTGCTACAACAGTCCAGGAACACCAATCTCTGTTATAGTCTAAAATGCAATTTAGACAAAGGCACCAACCCCAACCCCCTAAACAAGCTCCAACTTGCTAGGTCACAATGTAAACCAATAATTCAAGTTCCCCAAATTACATTCATGAGCTAGATTCTTCATCACTAAACATAACCTAGAAAATAATAGACAATCACTTGTAAATACGGGTTACCTCAACTTGTGTAAGATGCATGGTAACAATACTTGTTTCTCTTTTTCTCCAACTCTTTTTTTTTTTCTCTTTTCAATCTTTTTCAGTTTTCTCTCTTTAAAAAAGCCATACAACCATGTTCCCTTCTTTTCTTCTGCTGCTTCTTCTTTCTTCTCTTTCACTTTCTTTCTTGTTCAGCAAAACAAAAGACTTCTTATTCACAAGCTTCAGATCTCCATAGCCAACCAACGTCTTCTGGTTCGACCTCCATGCTATTCCCAAGCTTCTCAAAAACGTCCTCCCTTTTGCTGGAGTTTGCTCTCCTTTTATAGATTAATTTAACTCAGAGTTTGAATCAAACTCAGAGTTCCTATCTGACTTAAACAAGGAGTGTTTTAACGTACAAATCGGACTAACTTCTAGATCTCCAATGAACAATCCCACCGTTGGATTTGAAGATCAAGAAGTCGTGAAGCTCTCCTCCAAAAATCGGCTCAATCGGACACTGGATGACCATCCGATGAAGAGGTTGATCAAAACTGGACTCAGAGTTTGAATCAAACTCAGAGTTCCTATCTGACTTAAACAAGGAGTGTTTTGACGTACCAATCGGACTAACTTAGAGATCTCCAATGAACAATCCCACCGTTGGATTTGAAGATCAAGAAGTCGTGAAGCTCTCCTCCAAAAATCGGTTCAATCGGACACTGTATGACCATCCGATGAAAGGGTTGATCAACGCTGGACAGAGACCCTCAAAAACGGGATTATTGAGTTTTCTTTATTTGAATTGGATTCTTTCTCTCAAATCTAATTTCCATATCAAAGCCCACTTAAGTTGCCAACAATGACAACACCTTCATTTTAGGCCAATAAAAAAAAAAAAAAAAAAAAAAAATATTAAAAAAATTTTTTAAAAAAAAAAAAAAAAAAAAAAAAAAAAAAAAACCCCAAAAAAAAAATAATTCTTTTTTTTTTTTTAAAAAAAAAAAAAAAAAAAAAAAAAAAAAAAAAGGGGGGGTGCCCCCCCCCAAGGGTTTTTTTTAAAATACATTTTTGCGCCCCCCACAGCAGTTTGCAGAGTATGTACAGTTAGTTTGGTGCAAAGCACATCATGAATTCAAGGTACCGGCTCACTCATTTCCCTTCCATCTCATTGAATTATTTACGATATCCAGAACTGTTATTTTTCTTTAAGCTTTGTACTATAACTGTTGTTTTTCTTAAAGTTTTGATTTTCCTGGTCTCCCTACTCAGATTATAATTGGTCTAACAACATTGAAATTGTGCAGATTGAACGGGTCGTATAATTCTCAACCTGGATATGGCTCACTTCTCAATCAAGAAGACTACTCAGCTATTGATGAAGGAAATTGGTAGCCAGGTCATCCACTGGCTCTATCTTAATCTATATTCTATTCTTTTAAGATTGTTATCTCTCAGCTGACTTCTGAAGTGTTTAAATTGTGGCTACTGATAAGTGTATTATGTTTCACCTGTTTTTGAAGGTATCATTCTCAACTTAGCCATCAAAGAAAGTACATTTTTAACTCTAATTGAGGGAATAACATAACATTTGGTACTGTTTTTGGCTGCAGGTTGTGATGTGCAAGCAATAGCTCAGAACCAGTGTGGGCACTTATAGAACAAGGAAGGCTTTGCTGCTCTGTTTTCTCCGTCCATGTCCAGAATACCTTGGGTGGTTTTGCTGCCCTGTTCCCGTAGAAGAATTTTATGAGCAAATATCTATCAGTCCCCTATTTTTTGGATTCTTGGGGGCACTTTTGGGCTTTGGATTTCTATCACTCTCACCCCTTCTTCTCTCATGGTAATTTTTTATTCCCAAATTAATCTCAAATTTTTTAAACCCAAAGTGTTTCTTTCTTCTAATCTTCTCAAAGTTGTAGGGAACTTTACTGTTCAATCACAGGTATGACCTCTTCCTCAATCGTTTTTTCCCACTATCTAGGTCTTCTGAGGTTGTTTTTTCCCTCCTATTCGAGTATAATAGTGTTCCACAAAGTTCGAAATAAGAAGGAAATAAGAGTTTACAACCACCAATCATTCATTCTTTTTTCTCTTCTTTTCACTCTTCTTCCGCCGCACAGGCCTTTTGAGTCCACAGATACTTTGTTCAAAAATGGTAAAAGAATGAGATATTCATATGTTTTTCAGTAATTAGTATGAATTCTTGCCCATGAATATATGTGATTAGGATTTACAGTATATATAATAAAATATGATTTACACTTTGTTGGGTTACAAGAGTTTTAACTTCTAATTCTATACAACTAAGGCTCTTTTTTGTATCAATAATATTTCTCATTTATCTTTGTATTTGATATGATAACAAGTTAAGAATCGGTTTTATCTACACAACAGGGAGAAACAATGGGAGAAGAAAAAGCCATCTCTGAATTGTTTCAGACTATCATGGAGGACTATAGCGACTGTGTAATTCCTCCCTTGTCACACCTCTACTCTTTCCCTGAAACCACCGCCACCAGTACCAGATTCAGAGGCAGAAAAGCCCAGTTAATTGCCACAAGAGAGAATTCCGAGAGAGGACACTGCGATGGTGGAACAACAGAGGAGAAAAAAAGCAGCAGAGCTCTATCAGGTTCTTCGAACCATGGTTCCTACCGTCCATCATAAGGTCAGTTCTGCTCATGTTTTCTTCTGTACACACTGTTCTTCTGAGAATAAACGAAAATGCTGATAAACTCTTTTCCACAGCCTAGCAGCACCCAAGCGACGGTGGTCATGGAGACAGTCAATTACATTAGAGAACTGGAGGAGAAGCTTGCGAAAATGGAGGCAGCAAAGAAAGCTTCATCAGTGGAAGCACCAGCATTAATGGTGGCAAAATCAAGTACCCACCCGAATTCTAATTCTTCATCATCAGTAGATGTGATGGTTTCGGGAGATATTGCTCTCTTTGGTATAGAATCGGTTACGCGGAAGGGTTTTGCAGTGAAGGCATTGATGAGGGTGTTGGAGAATCACCAGGCAGAGGTACTGGCAGCTAACATTAATGCTAACGCAATTAAACTTTGAACCGAGCTGATCCTACGGTCGGTTTAATTAAAGCAATTAAACCGAGCCAATATCACTTTTAGACCTTTCGCTACTTGGAGTCAGTGCCAACCCGATAAAAAATTGATTATAACCACAAGACAAAACAAGTATTAAATTAACTTTGTACTTCATGCAATATAAAACGTTGAGAAAGGTAGGATTGATCTAAACCGTATTAAATGGAACGAACAAAGCATTACTTACAACTAGATAACGAGCACAGCCAAATGAGCGCAAGGTGCTTAAAAGGAACCCCAGTTTCACCTGCAATCCTCTGCCTGGTCCGGCAACCGGCACAGTTTTGAAAGTAGACTGCCTCCATTGTTGACGATGAAATACAATTAGAAGAACAGTGAGAGAGGAAGAAAGAAGGTTGCTCTCAGGTTGGAGAAAGAAACTGACGCGTATGTATAGAGCTTACCAGCGCTTTGTTAAAAGATTATTAAAGGGCGCATATATATCTCTAGAGAGATTCAGGTTCTTACGCGTAGTGCAGTGCGGTTTGTAAACATTTTTCACCGGATCAGTTTGTTAGGATACGCAGGCTTTCTCAGTATGTCTTACCAACTGCTGAAATTCTTTGTTAGGATACACGTTCAAATTTGTTATAGAAAATCAGTTTGTTATAGAAAATCAGGAGATAGTTCAGTAGCTTTTAAGTTTTCCACGTGATCATCCCCATAACGGCAGGGACTCATCGGACTTTAAAGTGGTCCCTGTGGTCCTAGACCAAAGGTGGTTAGCAGTCTCGGATTTTTATCCGCTCCAGTTTTGAGACGCTCCAGTTCCCTCATGTTTGCCATTGGATGATGAACATCTGTCACATACCAATCCTATGGTTATCCATCCTCCAACTCTTAACCATAGTTAAATATGACTCACCTGTCCTAACTAATGTTAGTCTTTGTTAGGTTTTTTATTAAAATCTATATTATCTATATATTAAGTTTCAAAATTAATTTTTGCATTTCTTTTATTTAATTGTTTTGTTTGTGTGTGGGACCCTTGAGGTAAGGGTGGTAATGAGGCACCATGAGGTAAGGGTGGTAATGAGGCACCATGAGTAAGAGAGGCCCTTCATGACCATTGGTTAAAGGAGGCCCTTCATGGCTTTGGTTATGAGGCTCTTAATGACATTGGTCATGGGTCTTAAAGGTCTTGATCATGGTCACGAGGTGGGCTAACTTGAATGGTGGAATTACTCAAATTCTAACTCTTGACCTTTATTTCTCATTTCAACTTCATGACCATTCATGGCCATTACCATGAGTGGGGGTTAAGGTCTTTGAATGGGTTAAAGCCTATTCATTCCAAAGAAGTGAATATGAGAGTTACTTCCCCAAGTAGTGGGGTGGTTAGGTCAAGGGGGTTTATTCACATTAGTGGAGGAGGGACAAACCATTGATTCTCCATTAGTGGAGAATTGATTCTCCCCTTGTGGGGAGGTGTGGTTTGGGCCTATATAAACCCAACTCTTCCTTGCAAATTGTGTGCTATTGTGACACTCCTCACTCACATTTTTGTTTTACAAAGTTCATATCTTTCTTGAGTTGTCTAAGTGTTGTGCTCTAGCTTTTGGCTCCTTGAAGGGACTAGAAGAACTACCTCATCTTCTAGTTGGAGGTTGCTTTATCTTGGAGGTGGTGGTGCGAAGAACCCTTGGTAGTAGGGTGCATCAATTACCTTAAAGACAGCATCAAGGTGTGACTCAACCTCATCGATCAGTGGTTCGTTCGGTTGCTACTTCAAGCTCTTCAGATTTGCTAAAGATCTTCATCTCTCAATTGTATTGCAATTTCACTTTTGTATGTTTGAAGAATTTGTAATACAATTACCCCAACAAGTTTAAGGTAATTGATCTTGGAAGATCCAATGGCAAGTCTTGGAGATGGCGACTTCAACAAAGATGGAGACAACAACATTGAGGTTGTTGATGGAATTAACACCGGAGGAGATCCTTCAAACAATTCCGTTGAAGGTAACGTCAACAAACAAGATGTTATCCCGGATTTGGGTAAGATGAGGATTGTCACTGAGTTCGACAAAATCGAACAGTTTGGAGGTCAAAACTTCAAAAGATGGAGGCAAATGTTGCTATTTGCCTTAGCCCAAATTGGGGTGGCATTTGCCTTGACTGAACCCATGCCAGAAAAAAGTAATGATCCTATTAAGGAGGGCAAAAGGGTGGCTTGGATTCAAGCGGACTACCAATGCAATAATCGAATTTTAAATGCATTATCTAATGACTTATACCATGTGTATAGTTCATTAGAATATGCCTATTCGATTTGGGATGCTTTGGTTAAAAAGTATTCTCTTGAAGATGCTGGTTCAAAGAAATACTTGGTGGCTAGCTTTCTAAAATTTACTATGAAAGATAGTGACACAATATCAACCCAAATTGATTTATTTCAAATTGTGGTTGGAAAGTTAGCAAAAGAGAAAATGGTCTTACCTGAAGAATTTGTAACCGGTGCCTTGATTGAGAAACTTCCACCTTCATGGAATGCTTTCAAGATGTCTATGAAATATAAGAAGACAGGATTGACCTTAGACCAGTTGGTTGTAAGGATCAAGATTGAAGAAAGGAACCGATTCAAAGACAAGGGTGAAAAAGACCTTGGAGAAAGTCGTCTAAAAGCGAACTTGGTGGAAACCAACAAGCAAAACAAGAAGAGGAAAAGTCATCAAGACTATGATGAGTCTTCTAAGAAGAAGAAATTGGCTTGTTTTGTTTGTGGAAAGGTTGACCATTTCAAAAAAGATTGTAGGTTCAAGAAGAAAAAAACTGAAAATGTGAACCTAGTTGAAGATGATGTGTTTGTAGCTATGATCACAGAAGCCAATCTGCTTGAAAAACCAAAGGATTGGGTGTTGGATAGCGGTGCTACAAGACACATCTGTGGTGATCTCAAGATGTTTTCCTCTTATTCCATGGGCTCAAATGATGAAAAGGTATTTATGGGAAATTTCCAAAGTGCCCATGTTATGGGAAAAGGTAAGGTGACTTTGAAACTCACTTCGGGGAAGACTATTGTTCTCACCAATGTCCTTCATGTGTCGGATATTAGGCGAAATTTAATTTCAATTCCTTTGCTTAATAAAGTAGGAATGAAGTTGGCTTTTGAAAGTGATAAGGCAATTATCACAAAAAACAATGTATTTGTGGGAAAGGGATATCTTAGTGAGGGATTGTTTGTACTTAGTATTTCTAATGTTGTAATTGAAAAGGCTAATACCTCTTCTGCTTACTTTGTTGTTTCGTCTAATTCTTTTGATTTGGCATGGTAGGTTAGGTCATAGTAGTGTAAAATATATCACCAAACTATGCAAATTAGGGATGATCACCGAAAAGGTGGAATCTCCCAAGGACAAGTGTAAAACTTGTGTGGAGGCTAAGTTAACCAAAATGCCTCACAAGACTATGGATAGAAAGAGTTATCTCTTGGAATTGATCCATAGTGACTTATGTGACTATAAGTCATATGAGTCAAGGGGAGGAAACAATTATGTTATCACCTTCATAGATGATTATTCTAGATATACCATGATTTATTTGCTCAAATCAAAGGATGATGCCGGAAAGGCATTTATATCTTACAAAACGGAAGTTGAAAATCAACTTGGCAAGAAGATTAAAAGACTTAGAACCGATAGAGGGACTGAGTATTTTAATCTTAATAAGTTTTGTGAGGAAAATGGAATTATCCATGAAACGACCGCTCCTTACCAACCGGAATCAAATGGGGTAGCGGAAAGGAAAAATAGATCTCTTAAAGAGATGATGAACTCCATGTTGTTGAGTTCTAATGTACCACTTGATATGTGGGGGGAAGCCATGTTGACTTCATGTTATCTATTAAATAGAATCCCACATAACAAGACCGGTATGGTTCCATTTGAAAAATGGTTTGGTAGAAAACCAAGTATAAAACATTTACGTGTTTGGGGTTGTTTGGCCAAGGTGTTATTACCGGATTCCAAGAAAAGGAAACTAGGTCCCAAAACATGTGATTGTGTGTTCTTGGGGTATGCGATAAATAGTACGGCATACCGTTTCATGGTAATTAAATCCATGGATGATGTTATTGAACCAAATAGCATCATAGAATCAAGGGACGTTGAGTTCTTTGAAAGATTATTCCCCTTTAACTCCGCCTTACCTATAAGTAAAGAGAGCCAATTGATCAATGGGGAGTTGGATCCAATTGATGAGAATATCAATCAATTGGGTATTAGTGATGGGAATCAATCAAGAACAAGCAAACGACTCAAAAGACCCAAATATAAGGATGATGAGTGACTTGTTTACTTGGTAGATAAGGATCCTCTTAATTATAAAGAGGCTATCACATCACTAGATGCCATCTTTTGGAAGGAGGCAATCAAGAGTGAACTTGATTCAATCTTGGCGAATAATACTTGGGAATTGGTAGATTTACCAATTGGCTCTAAAACTTTGGAGACCAAGTGGATATTTCGAAAGAAGTTAAAAAGTGATGGGTCCCTTGATCGTTTCAAGGCTAGACTTGTTGTCAAGGGATTTAGGCAAAAACCAAACATCGATTATTTTGACACATTTGCCCCTGTGTCAAGAATTGCCTCAATAAGAGTTATGTTGGCAATTGCGTCAATACATAACTTGGTCATCCATCAAATGGATGTAAAAACTGCTTTTCTAAATGGTGATTTAGAAGAGGAAATTTATATAAAACAACCAGAAGGTTGTATTGTAAAAGGACAAGAGCAAAAAGTTTGCAAGCTTAGAAAATCCTTATATGGATTGAAGCAAGCGCCTAAGCAATGGCATGAAAAATTAGACAAGGCTCTAATTTCAAATGGCTTTATCATCAACAATGCCGAAAGGTGCTTATATAGCAAGTTTCACGGTGGTAAAGGCGTATTTATTCTATTATACGTAGATGATATGTTGATAATGGGGACGAGCTTGGCAGTAGTGAATCAAACTAAGCATATTTTGATGTCTAATTTTGACACAAAAGACTTAGGGGAAGCTGATATGATTCTTGGGATCAAGATCATCAAGCAAGGGAATTGTATTTCACTATCTCAAGCTCGTTATATGGAAAACATACTTACAAAGTATGGCTACCATGAACTTTCAGCAGTCAAAACACCTTTTGAGGTGGGATGTCATTTGAAAAGGAACTTGGGTGAACTAGTGAACCAGAAAAGGTATGCACAAATCATTGGTTCAGTTTCATATCTTATGAATTGTACACGTCCGGATATTGCTCTTGCGGTTGGAAAGTTGAGTCAACATACTCAAAATCCTAGTAAAGAGCATTGGAGTGCAATTGATAGATTACTAAGGTACCTAAAAGGTACTATAGACTATAGTTTACACTATAGTGGTAAACCAACAGTTTTAGAAGGGTATTGCGATGCTAATTGGATTTCGGATACAAACGAATCCTTAGCCACTATTGGGTATGTGTTTACACTAGCAGGTGGTGCAATCTCTTGGAAGTCCACAAAGCAATCATGTGGAACAGGTTCTACCATGGAAGTTGAGTTCATAGCTTTAGAGAAGGCGAGAACGAAGGCGAATGGCTTAGAAGTTTAATGGCGGATATACCATTGTGGGAAAAACCGACGCCATCGGTATCACTACATTGTGATAACCAAGCGGCTATTCACTTAGCCAAGAATAAGGTGTACAATGGTAAAAGGAGGCATATACGCCTTCGACACAATCTTGTGCCACAGTACATAGATGAAGGAATGATAGCTATCGATTATGTGAAGTCAGAAAGGAATCAAGCTGACATGTTCACAAAGGCTATGTCTGTCAAAAACTTGTGTATTGCATCTACAGGAATGGGGTTAATGCCTAATCCTCAGGTCACATGATGGATACCCTACCTATGTGAAGAGGCTAAATACCTGAATTAGGTTCAAGGGGTACAAACGAAGTCATGGGAAGACCGGTTCAGTACTACCATTTATAGTTATTCCATTCTAGGGTGTAGATGAAGGTAATAGTACTACCACAAGGGTAAGGTTGAGCGAAGCTCTTAATTAGTCTAATCCCAAGGAATGTGGGGGTGTGTTAGTTGTGGTGCACATCAGAGACTAACCTAAGTGGGTGTAGGTGGTTTGGCCGCCACTAATGAGAACTTATAGGCGAGTGCTCTAAACATTCATGAATCCAAGATAAGGGACATGGCCGGTTCAAAAGTCCAATGTGTAGTGTAAAAGGTAGCTCCAAAAGTCGACCTTTAGGACATGGATGATGGGGCGGTCAGCTACACTAATGAGGAAAGGTTCAAGGAGTCTGACTCTACCCGTACTTTGTAGCGTGACTCATTAGACCTAGTATAGGTTCAAGTCCGAAAGACACCTACAACGATGTGTCCTTTAGTGTCTAATAAAGTCACAACATGAGTTCTTTTTTGCAATTTTGAAACTTGTGGGGGATTGTTAGGTTTTTTATTAAAATCTATATTATCTATATATTAAGTTTCAAAATTATTTTTTGCATTTCTTTTATTTAATTGTTTTGTTTGTGTGTGGGACCCTTGAGGTAAGGGTGGTAATGAGGCACCATGAGGTAAGGGTGGTAATGAGGCACCATGAGTAAAGGAGGCCCTTAAAGGAGGCCCTTAATGGCTTTGGTTATGAGGCTCTTCATGACATTGGTCATGGGTCTTAAAGGTCTTGATCATGGTGACGAGGTGGGCTAACTTGAATGGTGGAATTACTCAAATTCTAATGAATGGTGGAATTACTCAAATTCTAACTCTTGACCTTTATTTCTCATTTCAACTTCATGACCATTCATGGCCATTACTATGAGTGGGGGTTAAGGTCTTTGAATGGGTTAAAGCCTATTCATTCCAAAGAAGTGAATATGAGAGTTACTTCCCCAAGTAGTGGGGAGGTTAGGTCAAGGGGGTTTATTCACATTAGTGGAGGAGGGACAAACCATTGATTCTCCATTAGTGGAGAATTGATTCTCCCCTTGTGGGGAGGTGTGGTTTGGGCCTATATAAACCCAACTCTTCCTTGCATATTGTGTGCTATTGTGACACTCCTCACTCACATTTTTGTTTTACAAAGTTCATATCTTTCTTGAGTTGTCTAAGTGTTGTGCTCTAGCTTTTGGCTCCTTGAAGGGACTAGAAGAACTACCTCATCTTCTAGTTGGAGGTTGCTTTATCTTGGAGGTGGTGGTGCGAAGAACCCTTGGTAGTAGGGTGCATCAATTACCTTAAAGACAGCATCAAGGTGTGACTCAACCTCATCGATCAGTGGTTCGTTCGGTTGCTACTTCAAGCTCTTCAGATTTGCTAAATATCTTCATCTCTCAATTGTATTGCAATTTCACTTTTGTATGTTTGAAGAATTTGTTATACAATTACCCCAACAGTCTTCTCCTTCCTCTCTCTCTCGCCATTATTTCATTTGAGTATCTCCTATGCTTTACTTGGACTCCGGCATCGGTACCCTGCGTTGGACCCTCGAGCAGGGTGTAGACCAGAAGCAACATTTTTAAAACTCAATTAAAAATATTTCTACAGAAACCGATGATAGTTGCTTATATTTAACAAACTCATGACTTGAAGGATTCTTGAAAATAATATCTGCAAATCCATCCACTTATGGATGGAAAAAAGAAGAAGAAAAGGAGGAATGAGAAATCTGCAACTCCTTTTCTCTCTTTTATTATATTTTTCTAAAACCTCCTCTCTATCTCTCTTCTTTTTCTTCCTTTGATGCTTCCAGATCAAGCAAAAAGTAAAATCGTCCAGCTATCCCCGCCCCTTGTAAATTATTTTTCAAAATCATTCTCCAGTTAGGTTAGGCCTGAAAGAGAAATCCAGCCCCAATCATTCGTCACTGACCTTTTTCTCCATGCCAAGTCTAGATGAAGAAAAGGGTTTTGAAGAAAAAGTTAAGAAGGGACGAAGGGCAAGCTGGACAGTTGTGCCTTCGCTGCTGTAGGTCTGAGAGAGATTGTAAATTTCAGTCCGATTAGCTCTTCGCTTGTTAATGAGCTATGTTTTAGATATGAGATATCAATAAAAACCACCATTCAGTCGTGAAGGAGACGAGGACAACGGCGGTGATGGGCGCTGGGAACTGGGCACTGGGCAGGAACATGACTTAAGGAAGAGAGAGACGAGTAGAGAGAAACCACAGTTAAGGTTAGTGAGTGAATCGTAAATATTGATCGTTGGATTTTAAAATTACACGTGTCAATTATTTAACGGAGGACAGGAGGAAACTTGAACTTGTCAGTACTGGAGCGGATAAAATCCAGTGGTCTCGTCCATTAGCTCTCTCTCTCAAGGTTGTTGTATGCATATTCATTTTACTGTTTTTCTTTTTGGGTAATTTTCATCTGGACCCCTTGAGATTTGATCTATATCATTTTTAGTCCAAATAAATGGACACTTTGCATCTACCTCCCCTGAAGTATTCAATAAGATTAATTAAGGACAAATTATAATTTTTATGACCAAAATACCCTCATACCTATTCTTCCTTTACCACGTTCTTCTTCTATTCCGGTGATCAATTAGAAAAAGTCCTAACCCTTCAGTCCAAATCCTAATCCAAACCTAGATTCAATACTAAGGAGCATAACATTTTTACTGGACAACCCAACCCTTCTTCATTTCCTCTGGAGCTGTTATTCCACAGGTGTTGCAGTTTTGCTTCATCTCTCACAAAATCAGTGAAAAAATGAAGGGTTGGGCTGGAACAAATGAAAGCTACGACCTGGAGTGAAGAAGAGAAAGTTAATGTGGCTTTAGCTATTGAGATGGCGTAAAGAGAATCAGATAGATGAAACTGAAAGAAAGCGATGTTGGAGAAGAAGTTTGGTGGTAGGGCAATTAGGCGGTGGCTAACCCATTTTTAAAATTTGAATAATTGGTGAAATTCTTTCCAAATTTATCTGGTTGCCGCTGTTTTACTAAACTTTAATCATAGGTTTACATTATCGCCATTGCCACACACAGAGAGACCTCGATTTGTGAACGAACGACGGTTTACATTATCAGCTCGCTGGCGCTTTCGCTCTTAGAGTTGTTTCTAGCCGCTTGAGAAATCTTGACATTTCCTCCATTATTCCTCTCTCGTTTATTTCGTAGATTCTATTTCGTTTGATCGCCCTGGCAGAAGCTCAAACTTGAAATTTGAGGAGGATCGGCTGAGTTTGGGAGTTTTGCAGATTGGTCGCCTCAGCCTTACTCGCTCGGTGGTGACTCAGTCGATACTGGTGGTGGTGGTGGTGATCGGTTGTGAAACTTTCATGGTGAAAGAGGAGGAGAAAAGGTGAATGCGACTAGGAAAGTACGAACTCGGAAGAACTCTAGGGGAGGGGAATTTCAGAAACGTCAAATACGCCAGGCACCTTGACTCCAACCAAGCTTTCGCCCTCAAAATCTTGGATAAAAAGAGGATCATCGACCTCAAAATCACCGATTAGGTCTATATCTCCCCGATTTTAGGTAAGTGGGCCAGAGATTCTCCCGTGATTTTAGGTAGTGGGCAGAGATTTTAGGTAATTATCAACTACGGTTTTTAGCAAATAAGTGAAAACCCTTCTTCATTTCCTCTGAAGCAGACGATAATATAGCAGAGAAGTGGAAATGAAGAGTAGAAGAACGTGGTACGAGGGTATTTTGGTCATAAAAATATAATTTGTCCTTAATTAATCTTATTGGATACCTCAGGGGAAGCAGATGCAAAGTATCAATTTATTTGGACTAAAAATGACATAGACCAAACCTCAGGGGGTCCAGATGAAAATTACCCTTTCTTTTTCTATTTTTTTTCTGAAAATACTATCGGTGTTTGACTTTGATGACCTATATATATATAATTTAAGTTACTAGAACAATTTCCTCTTTTTTTTTTTTTTGGTAAACAGAACAATTTCCTCTTTCGACTTAGTTCTAAATTCTTTTTGGTAAAAACTGGTTATAAATGTTTAACTTTAAATACTCTGTATCCTATGATATCAATAGTAACTAACCCACCAATAATTCATAAAGAAAAGAGAATAATTGATTGACATCATCAGCACAAAGGCCCCAAGAAAGGGAGAATAAAACATACAAACATTTCATGTCATTAAATGCTGACGCAACCACCAAGATGTGTTAGAGATGTTGTCAAAGATATACATTTTAGTGATTTTGTCTATTTACATATTTGAGTGTATGATTACTCTAACTAGGTTCCGTTATTGATTCTTGGTTCTTTATTTATTCATTTATTTTTTCTTTTATCTTTTTTGGGTTTTTTGGATTTTTTTTTTTTTAGAGGATTGATTCTAAGTTCCATGATTTGTTGGTTTCTAAGGTGTTATGTGTGTGATTATACAAGTAGAATAAATAAGACATACATACTAAAAGCACAAGAAATATGAACGAACTAAAATGGCATAAAGATGAAAATTAATTGGTTCACACACCAATATAATGCATTAAATTCTTTAGTGAAGTAGACAATTAATCATGAGAACTTTAATGGGTCTGATACGGGAAGATTATACCCGACTGACTCAGGCTCGGTCTGGGGCTAAACATGTTAGTTGGTCGGGACAGTTACTGACCTACTAAATCAAGGCGTTACATAAGCTGGACTTATATGGCAACCATTCTTAAGATGGAAGGTCAACTCAGCAGCCGACTGAGCGGGACCAGCGACAAAGAGGCATAATCTAAGGAGAAACAACAGCCCTCGTCGGGTAAATTTATCAAATACAGAAAAGGTAATACTTCAGTATAAAAGCAAGGACATGCCCCTCCATAAAGCATCCAATACATTTTAAACATAGTCTTGTGTAGCTCTTGCCCGAGATCTTAACCTGTTCACTGTCTGACTTAGCCATCGGAGGTGGCTGTCCGGCACACGAGCCGGCCCGCGTCTAACCTTTCTTGCAGGGCTCATCGTCCCGAGAACGAGAGGAGGCTTAGTCAGGATCAGAGATATTAACTGTGACGCATCAGGGTCCAAGTAAAATAGATAAGCATTATTAAGTATTATAATCCATCTAGGTCCATGCTTACGTAGGCATGCAACAACCATGAAAAATTAGTGTTGCAGAGAAAACTTAATGGATATGACCAATGTCAACCCTATTTAAAATTCATTATTAGAGGACATGAATAATTAAATGGATGACCAATGTGCGACAAAGATTGTGATTATGGAGATAATCATTTAATTGTTATACATTATGGATGGACAAAAGTTTGTACCTTACCATCCATTATTCTGTAAATGAATGTCTCTAATATTTCTTGATCAGACCTTCTAACTTTCATCTACCAAATTTTGGTGACTCAAAAGTTTGTATCTTAGCATCCATTATTCCGTACATGTACGTCCCTAGCTTAGTTCATCACTTTCTATATATATCATTCATCAGCTGATCAACACTTGCTCCCAACTCTAGCTCAAACTCCATTTCATCAGGTGCCTACCACTCAAACCCAGGTGTACAAACTCTGTGTGTGTCTATGTGTCTATTGTTTGTCCTAAGCAAGTGACAGTGGATCTAAACATTTAAGGATACATGGGATTGGGTCTGGGCTTCTTAATGCTGGCCTTTGATGAATTGGTTATAAATAGTCCATGCTATTTGTTTTTATACTTCGTAATTAAGCATGATTTTTTTAACATCTTCATAAGCATGATGGTGATGATCAATCATAATCGCATAAATCTAATAATATTTTCTGCTTCATTCTTATAGGAAGAATCTTAAACATCTTCGATCACCAAACAATATTATGCAATCTTCACAGATTCAACCGGGTATGTATGTTTATCTAATTCTACTTTACATTTTCTTAAGTTGCACATTAGAAGACGAAAAAAAATCCCTTTATTTGAATATCATTAAAACATACTTTAAAGCTTAATGAAATAAATTCTATCAACTTGGATGAACCTCATATCCAAAAAAAAAAAAAAAAATTCTATCAAAAAAGTAAAAATATTAATGTATGAATTTTTATTATTATTATTTTTAATCACAAAATAAAGATTCCCATTGCACTCTCCAAGCACCTGCCAACCGCTAACCACATGGGACATGGTTTCTGTATACAATTTATCCTACACATTAATGTTTTGATATGTTTTTGTTTATTTATTTATTTTTCATGAGAAAGAGTATCATGTATGTATTTACATCTTGCTCTCTCCGGTCTCCATGGAGGAACTTTGCCAGGGGGAACTCATTACTATATTCTAAACTCCTTTTTAGGTAATAATGTCATTGATTTTGGACATTCCTCCAGACTCCTGAGAGCTTGAAATATTCGGGTGGATCTGTGTCATTCTACAATCATTATACATCACTTGTTTAGAATTTCAAATCATCGGCCTCAAGTAGTTGAAATAATTGACCAACCCCTTTTTTCCCTTACAGTTCTAATACTTTTGCATCCTATTTGCCTCCCCCCCCCCCCCAAAAAAAAAAAAAAAAAAAAAAGAAAAGAAGAGAAGAAGGATTACATGACTATTTCCAATTTTTTTTTCTTCTTATATATTATGTAGATGATTGAAGATGCAATTGATCGAGGAAGTACTCAACCTTCACCACAACTAAGTTTGAATCAAGAGGTAAATAAAATTCAGTTTTAGTATTATTTTTCTAACCCCCTTACTAAAATTTGTGCTTTTCTACCATCGTTATACATCACTTGCTTAGAATTTCAAAATCATTGGCCTCAAGAAGTTGAAGTAATTGACCAACCCCTTGTTCCCCTACACTTCAAATACTTTTGCACCCTATTTCCACCCCCCCTCCAAAAAAAGATCCATGAGTATTTCTTTTTTATTTTATTTTATTTTATTTATGTAGATGATTGAAGATGCAATTGATCAAGAAAGTACTCAACTTTCACCCCAGCTAAGTGTGAACCAAGAGATAAATAAAATTTAGTGTTAGTTATTTTTCTAACCCCCTTATTAGAATAACAGTGAATGTCAAAATCTGACTTTTTTTTTTTTTTTTTTGCCAGACGAGAAATCTGATCATGCATCATATAAGTTACTTGGGGGAATCTTTGGCTAAAAAAATCTTTCCCTAAAAAAGTTTTTAAGTTTCATAAAACAGGATTGTCCATCAAACACTGTCATTTAGTCAACTATTTCCCATAAATAAATATAGACTTCAAATTTGATCGAATTAATGACTAACCATTTAAGATCTAAATGTATTTTCCTAGTGTCTTGTTGGATGTGTATGTAGCTGCAACCAAGAGATGTGCGACTAGACATCCCCCTGAAACTACAATGACACAAATTGTTGAAGAGAATGACTCGGTGAAAATTTTCAATCTCATATTGGGACCACTTTCTATAGCTACTACTGGAATATTCACTTTCATGCAACTTGAAATTGCCAACTGAAGGACTAATCCAGCATTGCACATCATCTACATTACTTGCAATGTATCCTTCACTGCATCATTCTTTATAGGAATACTATACTCGGTACTTGCTCTTACCCATCGACATCTTGCAATGAAGACTCTGACACTTAAACTAGTGATTAGTCTTTCACTTTTTTCAATAATGTTAGATGTTGGCTTGGCACTAGCTTTCAATCTACAAAGAAAATTGATTTCTCGTGCATAAGGAAGTTCAACATTAATGCCATCAACTAAATAGAGCAGCATTTCTGTTGGATGATATCACATTGGGAGAGTGCGAGTGGCATGTTTTGTGGAAGAAGAAACTAAATTTTTTTTTGGGGGGTTCTACATTGTTACCTTAATTGTATATATTAATCTCCTTTTAGTTTTTGTGGAGAGTTTTGTTCTCCTTGAGTTCAATAAGGCAAGTTATGTCTCCCTTGCACCTCGTTGATCCTAGACAACGGAAAATTAATGTTTCCTTCTTTTGTGTTGTGTCATTTTTTGATTTTGAAGAAATATGGTTTATACAAGGTCCCTTTTTCTATACTACATCAGGTACAATTTATCTCTCCCATGAAAAAAACGAAAGAACTTGCAAAAATCGAAAGATTCGTCCAGTTATGGTTTGTCTCTTTTTTATCTCTCCCAATGAAAAAAACGAAAGAACTTGCAAAACACACGTGATGGTTTGTCTCTTTTTTATTTTTTATTTATTTTTATTTTTTTTTTGGATATTAAATATGCCGCCGGTAGGAGTTGAACCCATGACCTCTCCACTGAGAAGCAGGTTCCTAACCATCCTACTACTCCTCCATTTGTATTTAGTATTAACTTTCCAACAAACAAAAAAGGCTGTTCTACTTGGTATCAAGATTATTTTATTATAGAACTCGCATGATAGTTTTGCTTATATTTCAACTTTCAAGATGAGCTATGTTGCGAAGGTGAAGGGACCGGAAATAGGGGCAGGGATAAACAAGACAAGTGTCAATGCGAGTGATAAAGGGAAACAAAAGTTGTTCTTTGAAGAGGAGATTGATCTGGACCTTCTTTTTGAAATGTTGCCAACAACTGAAGAAGTGCTACCTCACTTTCTTAATGAATCCAACGAATCCACTGAGGTTGGTAAAGCTGCATTCAGTGAGATTCCAATTAATGCAACTTCGACGGTGGATGTGGATGCCCCAACGGGACTCAATGTGTTGTTGAATGATAATCCTGTGTCGCCAAAAAAGATTGATGAAGGAAACATTTTGCAAAAAATTATGCAAATTGTGGAACGCATGGAGAAATTAGGAAGGATCACGATCCAAAATCTGCACACTCAATCGGTCTCTTTGGCAACCAATTGTGACTGTCCAATCGCAATGAGAGGAATGACAAGAATAGAGAATTCTAATGTGAAGAGGATGGTGGATGTTCAAACCCAAACTGAAGGCAATGGGATGAAGGAGGGGGAAGATAAAGAGGAACCAGCACTAGTTGACCTGAACATTTGCAAACGGCGAAGAACTCTCCCGAGAATCGTCTCAAGCAGCCCTCATTGACCGCTACAACTGCTTTCTCGACTCTCTTCGTCGAGAATCTTCAGATCCGGTCTCACTATTTTGGGCTACATGGGGCTCAATGGAAGCGCGCTTCATCCTCAACGCCATCGTACTGTTGAAACCGTTTACTAATGTTCCTCTTCGGTGGTCGTTCGGAACACAACAATGGAACCAACAACTGGTGTTCCCCAGGTCTTTTCCTACCGCAAACGTTTCAACTGATAGGATGGAATCACAACCTCTAGGTTGTAATTGCTTTTAATTAAGTACTTCAGTTCTTATAAAAATAAAAATAAAACAAAATGTATTTGTCTAGAAGTTTGTGTCAGCAGTACCCTTGTCACTCTCTTCTCATTGGTAATGTGGATTGTGGGGTCCTGGTTATATCTGTAATTGGTGTGGCATTTTAATTCCAAACGTGCATTTTAAAATTAAATTTTCAAAGTTATAAACCGCATCAAAACCAGACCGGTTCAACCTAGATAAACCGATTGAAACCCAACCTTATCCATCACAAAATCTCATCTTCTTGTTATCCACTTCCACGTCCCAAATTCAAAACCAACCATTTTCCATCACACATCAAAAAAGAACATGTTCTTTCTTCTAATCACAAGTAGTCATCCATCCTTCAAATCTGTTTGGTTTAGAACAGATAAGAAAGAAACTAAGGGAGAAGAGTGTCTGTGTGAGTGTGAATCAATGGCCTCTACCTCACGTTTTCTCCACCACCATTCCAGTCTCCACCCCAACTAGATCCACCTCCTCCTCATCCTCACAGCGCCCTGTGCCAATCTCCAAGCCAACCCAGCTAGTCTGCAAGGCCCAAAAACAGGCCATCAATGATGCCAATGGAAATGATGCCGTCTCCCGTCGGTTGGCTCTCGCAGTCCTCATTGGTGCTGCTGCCGTCGCCACTAAAGTTTCTCCGGCCGATGCTGCTTACCGGGAAGCTGGTAATTCAATATTTTAGTTCATCTTCATGATCATTTCAATATGTTCTTCAAAATTCCCTTTTGATATCTTTCTGAAGCAAATTGTGAGAACTAATTAACCATTTCTACAACGTGATGCATTGGTTTAATTATATGTTCAAAATCTGGGCATCTAATTTTCTTCAACATGATTAAATGAATTTGGCTAATTGTTGCAGCCAATGTGTTTGGCAAGCCAAAGGCGAACACTGACTTCATACCCTACGATGGAGATGGATTCAAGTTGTTGATTCCGGCATAATGGAACCCTAGCAATGAGGTTGAGTACCCTGGACAGGTTCTCAGATATGAAGATAACTTTGATGCCAATAGCTACCTCGCAGTCCTTGTCCAACCAACCGATAAGAAGACAATCACAGATTTTTGCCCACCAGAGGAATTCCTCTCTAAGGTAATTTTTTGTTATTTTATGATTCCAAAATCGATCAAAGCTTGAATGCATTCAAAGAATGTATACCAAACACAACCTTCAAGTCTCTAATTGGTTATACATTTTGTTATGAATCTTGAGACACTTTTAGTTATGTTTCTGCCGTTTGTTTCCAAGTAAAATGAGTTGTAGAAACCAAACATGCATTTATAAGCTTGCAAAAGTGATGTTTGTTAACTACTAGACTATATTGTGACTCTGTGCAGGTGGACCATTTGCTGGGAAAGCAAGCTTACTTTGGCAAAACTCAATCTGAGGTAAAATTCTAAATAAAAAATTCAACTGATTGCTATTCTGCTTAGAAGATCGATTATAGTAAAATCACATCTACAGACAATGAGCAACTAAAAACAATTATGACTGCAATTGTATGAAAATGCTTTTGTTCATATCTTTGGGTATACTTGAATCTTTTAGGGTGGCTTTGATCCTGATGCTGTTCCAACTTCCAACTGCAAATATATTGGAGACTGCAACTCCAGTGGTTGGTGGAAAACCCTATTATCTTGTGACTGTTTTGACGAGGACAGCCGACGGAGATGAAGGTGGTAAACACCGGCTAATTTCGGTAACGGTGTCGGATGGGAAGCTCTATATATGCAAGGTGCAAGCAGGAGACAAGAGACGGTTTAAGGGAGGAAGGAAGTATGTTGAGAGTGCTGCAAGTTCTTTAATGTTGCTTAGAGAGTATAAATGTGGGTATGTTTTGAGCATGTAAAGGATCATAAATTGAGGGTACTCTGAGGATTCTGTTCAGGTGACCCTTGATGTTCTGGAGGGCCATGGAATGGATAAAATGAAGTGAACCCCGACGGAAACAGACCAAATGGAGACGCATACACAAAGGGAGGACCTTGCGTGAACCCCTGCGGAGATGGGAACACCGGAGCCAAACAACACAAAGGCTTTAAATCAACAGTTTTGATTTATCAAAAGAACCTGGCGGAGGTACAGAATCTGAATCCAAACCTTTATCCATCGAACACCCCAAAACTTCGACGAGTCAGAAAAATAAAAAACCACCAACTGACTACACTGATTTATCTCCTCCTCTGTATCTTAGATTCTTCACTTGCTTAATAATGATACCCAGGATACAACGACAAAACTATGTTTAAAGCTCCACCTTCTGCTTTACACACTAAAATAAATGGCAGGAATGCTGCAAATCTGCATCCAAACAAAATGGGTAAAGGAAAAGAACACATAAATGAAAAAATAACAGAGATGGAAGAGCAAAACATGAACCGGATTCAGCATATCAGGATGAAACTGCATAAATTCAAGGGTAAAAAAACCCAAATCGAAAGCATCACAGCTAACCTTCAGAGAAATGTCAAACCAAAGAGAACGCAAATATTTCTACGACAAATGGATCGTTCTGAAAGTACAACAAGCTCGAAAGACATTTTAAACATCAATATTGAAAAACGTCAAGTAATACAAAAACAACCAAGAGAGAAACACAAGTTCCTACACGGAACAACCGAACCCTAATTCCGACTGTTCTTTGCTACGACTTCAGGGCTGAAAATCGATCGAAACTCTGTGTCGCTCTCCTTTTTGCAGTGTTTCGAAATTTTCGATATTGCTTCCTCGATGCTCGAGTAATTATTTTTCATTTTTCAAAAGTTAGTGACGACACATTTGTCGGCTTATCCCTGACATTTTTTTTTTGTAGGAAAAAACATTTTATTAAAAAGAAATGATTGAAGGAAATGGATGCAAATGACGCTGCCAGTATGGTGATGTCTTTGATAATTGGATAAAGTTTCCAAGACATGTCATGGGGAAATTTTTGAATGATAGCTATCAAAGCTTGATTATCACTCTCCATCATTATTCGGGTCACTTGGAAATCTTGTGCCCATGTCATTGCCCTTCTCATTGCCAGTGCTTCCAAAGTCAGAATATCTTGTGATTTAGAACCCTGTCCAAAGGCAAATAACATTTCTCCCAAATGGTTCCTGGCAATGCCCCCATATCCTGCTTGTTGCTGTTCCTTATAATATGAGCCATCGACATTGAGCTTGATACAATGAGGAGGAGGTGCAATCCATTTGATAACTCCGTAAGTTGGAGATGGCGTAGGAACTCAAGGGTCAGGAGAAATGTAAAATTGTAAGCCTTTCCAAATCTGGAAAGCTAGTTGTGCTGGTTGAAGAGAATTAGGCGAGGAGATTTGACTCACATAAGACTTCCAAAGAAGCCATAATGCAAGAAGAGAGCTAAGAAATATGTCTACGCCTTCTTTCCTTAGAGGTAGAGCTACAGACTGTTCCACCACATCTTTAATGGAAGAAGCTCCAAGCAGGGCCGAGAAATGAAGATCATGCCATATTGCAGAAGCATAGCGGCATTGTAGAAAGATGTGATCCGGCGATGCCTCCATATTACCACAGAAAAGACATGCAATTGGGATATTACAACCACGCGCAGCAAGAAGATCAGCGGTAGGAAGCTTTTGATGAAGGAGTTTCCATAGAAAATGTAGGGCCCTTGGTGGAAGTGATAATTTCCACAGGAGGCTCCATGTGTTAATCAGCCTAAAATTGTGATTTTTCTGCTGAGCACACGCTATGTTGTAGGCGGATTTCACTGTAAATTTCCCCGATGAAGTCCAGCTCCAAATGATGCGGTCCTCCATATTAAAAAGAGGAATTTGTATTGATAGTATTTTCTCCACCACTTCACTCGGCCACCATTCCTGTAAGAGAGTACGATTCCATGAGTGAGAATTGGTATTTATCAGCTCAGCTACCTTAACTGGACCTTTCCATGCTAACGGGTAACAACCCTGATCCATCAAAGTATCTGGGATCCAATTTGCCTGCCAAGGGTGAATACGTTCTCCATTACCCACTTGCATGAACATACCCTTTTTCATCAGATCACGTCCCATTAGTATAGATTTCCAGCCCCAGGAATCCGTGACTTGAGGGTTAACTTCAAGAAATGAAGAGTGTTTGCAATATTTTTGTAGCATCAGTCGACCCCACAGAGAAGATGGATTCTGGAGTAATTCCCATGCCTTCCGAGACAGAAGAGCTAGGTTGAAATTTTGAAGATTGCGGATGTTTAAACCGCCGGCAGATTTTGAAGCACACATAGTGTTCCAATCCACAGTATGTACATGTTGTTTATCCCCACTTGACCAAAAGAACAATCTCATTGCTTGTTCCATACGCACTAAAGAGCTAGCCGGCATCTTAAAACAAGACATAAAGTGTGTAGGCATAGACTTGCTAAAGTAGATCGTATAAGAACAAGCTTACTCAGGTGTCGAGAGTAGCTTAGCTTTCCATCCTTGTAAGCGTTTATTTACCCGGTCAAGGAGCGTTAGACAGTGCTTCTTTTTCAATTTTCCGGTTAAGAGAGGAATTCCCAAATAAATATCCATCTCAGTAGTGGGAGTGATGTGAAAATGAGTGGATAATGCACGTTTCATACTTGCAGTAGTGGTACTGCGGCTATAATGTGCCCGTGTTTTTTGTACGTTAAGCTCTTGGCCGGATGAGGAACAATAGCGCTGTATAATCTGGGCAAAAGCACGAGCTTCTGACTTAGTTGCTTGACCAAACAGAATTAGATCATCAGCAAAAGCAAGGTGCGATATCTTCTCCCCGCCCTGAGATAATGAAATACCCTTCAATTTCCGTTGATGAACTGCTAGCTCCAAATGAGAAGATAATAACTCCGCACAAAGAATGAAAAGATATGGCGATAAAGGATCTCCCTGTCGAAGGCCTCGTGAAGGGGTAACACAATCAGCTATGGAAC
This sequence comes from Hakea prostrata, assembly GCF_041222555.1. NCBI lineage: Eukaryota > Viridiplantae > Streptophyta > Magnoliopsida > Proteales > Proteaceae > Hakea > Hakea prostrata. The sequence continues at coordinate 57,213,105 of NC_142608.1, forward strand.
CATTGACGAGTAGAGAATAATTCACTGTTTTAACACAAAACATAATCCAATCAATCCACTGAGCTGGAAATCCATAGGCAACAAGAGCTTTCCAAGAAAACTCCACTCCAGCCCGATCATAAGCCTTGCTCATATCCAACTTAACCGCCATGAGTCCAGTTTTTCTATTGCGGTGTCGATGAATTTTTGTGAGAAGTTCGTGCGCAATCAAGATATTATCTTGTATGTGCCTTCCTTTAACAAATCCATTCTGTTGAAAAGAGATAAGCTGGGGTATAATATCTTTAAGCCGGTTGACGAGCAGCTTGGCAATTATTTTATAACTGGTATTGCACAAGCTAATTGGCCTAAAGTGACTCACTTCCTGAGGAGCTTCTATCTTGGGGATAAGAGATATAAATGTGGAATTGTGAGCTAAAGAAAAAGTACCAGTATGATAAAACTGCTTCACCATAGCCTCCACATCAGCTTTTATAACCTCCCAAGATCGCCGATAGAAAATCCATGGATAACCATCCGGACTCGGAGATTTTAAGCCATTGAGACCGAACACCTAGCCTTGATTTCCTCATCGCAAAAGAGCTCACTAAACTCGCTTTTGCAGCCTCTGAGATACGATTAGATATGGGTAAGAAATAGTCATCATAGGTCATTGTCTGTGTAGACGAATATACCTGTCGAAAATGATGTTGAAATGCAGAAGCAATATCCTTAGGCTCAAATAAAGAAATACCATTTTGCATTATTTGCCTAATTTTATTTCTTGCCCGACGAACCATAGTACTTTGATGAAAGTAGCGAGTATTCCGATCCCCTTGAAGGAGCCAATCAGCCCTTGATTTTTGCCTCCATTTTTCAAATTGCTGATGGAGGTTTAATTTGAGCATTGCCATTTGTTTTTTTTCCTCGCAATACCAAACGTCCGTTCTGTCTTCAAGAGATACGCGTTTCATGCTCGTAATAGAGGCACGGATAGCAGTCTCCTTTAGTTCAAGCCTTTTCATCGTGTTATGATTCCAAATTCGCAATACAGAAGAAAGCTGAGATAATTTTTTTGCAAAGGAATATGAAGCAGACCCCGTGACATGCATATTCCAAGCCTGCTTAAGAGTTTCAGAAAAAGATTCTTCATGAGTCCAGAAGTATTCAAACCTGAAAGGACGCGGGAGAATAGAACCAGGAGATGATATCTGAAGAAATAATGCTTTGTGATCCGAATTGGCTATAGTAATATGCAAGATACTAGCATCTGGAAACATAGCTAACCAATCTGTATTGCAAACGCCTCTGTCTAATAGCCCTTCAATGCGATGAGGGTGCCTTTGTTTGTTTGACCAAGTGTATTTATAATCAGAGGCCGGAAGTGTAAGAAGACCAAACTCAAGCATGAAGTCTTGAAAAGGCCGCAAAGCAGGTAGTGTTAGGGGTCTGCCCCCTACTCTATCGTCCACAGATAGATAAGCATTCCAATCTCCTCCCAAAAACCAAGGTTTATCAATAAAAGAGCCCATATTTTGCAGTGTTTGCCACTGATATTTTTGAATTTGTGGAAGAGAACTTAAGTAAACACACGTCAAGTACCAAAGACAGTTTGATTCACCAACTAGAAGGTGTACACACCAAGAAGAGTACCAAACAACGTCAACTTTGACCTCAGCACTCCAACAAAACACAATGCCTCTAGCACGCCCTTCAGGAGGCATATGAACACACTTAGGAAACCCTAACTGATAACAAAACTTACTAACATCCACACTGACAGACTTCAATTCAGACAAAAACACAAAAGAGGGCCTTTTCTTCTTAACTACATCAATAACTTCATATTGAATCGAGGATCGGCCAAGTCCTCGACAATTAAGCATCAAGCCATTCATTTCCCCTCGGATGACCCTTCCCGGCTGGTCATCAAAGCCTCAGTACACTTCAGAAAGTTCAGATCATCCACTGTAATCTTTTTCCTTTCGTTCTCCTCATGACAGTGCAAGCGCTGAGCCTGCATTGCATGAAATTCCATTTTTCTTTTACAAGGTAATTCTAAAGGTGTAACAATTGAGTTACCTTTAATTTTGTCCTTAGGAACTCGGACAAATGGAAATTGAGTCACTAGTTTTCTGTTGCATGGGAGGATGCTGGAGAGCTCCTTGAAAGGTATCTTGCCTTTGCTGTTTGCTTGAGGTGGATGTTTAAGATTGGCAGTCCATCGAGCAATAAGCTCAAACTCAACATTGACCTCTCCATCAACTAGATGCATGCCATCAATCTCGAAAATATGGGGGTTTAAGGCTTTGGTGGTAAAGATAAGATCAAACATCGTGGCTACAATGCCAACAGCTACCCAGCCCAATAGAGTGAACTTGATATATTCATGGACAGCAAGCAGCGTATCTCTGGTTAAAGAAACGTTATCCATAGGACGCACAGGAATTTCTAGCTTTGCAAAATCATATGCAAGTCGCTCAGATGAGAGGGGAGTAGAGGAAGAAGAAGAACGACGGGAAGAATACATAGCCTTTGTTGCGTCACGAAACTTAGTGATAATCTTCAGTTTATGGTGAAAAGCTGATCCACAGTGCTCACGGACTTCAGAATCACTTAGAGTAGGTGAAGCAGTGACTTGTATCTGAAGAAGGTAAGAGATGAGTAAATATAGAAGAAGCTCACAGAAGACCTTGCTGATGAAGTTTGCAAAAGCATGCATATTGCCATTTGTCGCAGATATAGAGAAACCACATGAGACAAATAGATAAGCTGTTGCTGTAAGAGGCAGGTTCACCGAGATATGAAAAACTCTTGATTGTACTGGGAAAGCTGAATATACATGGGAAACTCCGTCTGTTGTCATCAACCAATTTTTGGTCGAATTAAGTTGACGAAGATCTCCAGCAGAAAATAGCACGAATTGGGGAAAAGATGTGAAAGAGCATAAATGCTGCTGCCGATGTGATTTCCATATGTATTTCAGTTGACAGATAGGAAATGTAGCAGTAAAACGTATACTGTTGTTGTGCCATCCGTCATTTACCCACATAAAGAGATGTTGGGATGTGATAAAACCAAACTGAGTTGAAGAAATACTGAGAGTTTGACCGATATTTATGAAAAGAAGAAGCGACCGAAGCCACTTCGCATCCATGCAGCAAATCATATTGTCATTTCTCTCAGCTCATAATTTTGTTGCATGCATAATACTTTCAGCATAGCTACGCTGCAAAGGATCTTACTGATGTGATCCGAGACCTCAGGAGAAGCAAAACGTTGTGTTGAAAGACCCTTCCCAGAAATAATTTTGTCACTCACTACTATTATGAAGAGCGGATCTGATAAAGCTTGAAGTGGATAACTGCTTCCGTCACTTGCAATTGAGAGAGGTTGCATGCAGAGCGAAGAGAGAAAAAAGAAGGAAGGAATCCTTCTAATTTATATGAGCAAGGATCGGCTGTTGGTAGATAATCCTGAGTGCAGAAACAAAATACCGAGAAGATAGCAAGCATCCACTGAAGTAATAAAACATCATATAGGCTAACACATGGTAGCATCAGCATAATAATATCGTAGATCAGCCATGAAAAGATGAAGCCAAAGGACAACCATAATTATATAACCAAAAGGGAGATACTTGAAGCTATTGTCCAATACGTTACAGCTGAAACCCTATGAAAGTGAAGAACATGCAGCAATAAAGGAGGAGAAAGTGTAGAGTGACCTTAGTTCTTGAGCCGAAGAAATTGAGCCGCTTAAACAAACCTCAAGAAGAAGATTTGCAAGATAGAGCAGCAAGATCCTTCACCATGCATGAGAAAAGAATAAGGCGGAAGAACCAAGGGTAGGAGTTGCAGAGCTTCTCTCTCCTCCCTTTCTCTCGATATCCTCCACTGGCTTATCCCTGACATGGGATTCACATCTTGTGTAATTCCCAAATTATGCCATGTGGTATTAAGTAATCCTGCAATCACTTTTATATTTAAACCCACCCATATTTTCTTCTCCCCTCTCTCTTCCTGAAATTTAGAAAAATCTTTGAATCTATGCGATCTTCTCGTTTTTTCACTCTCCCTTCTATGCTCATGGCTCTCACCTCTCTCTTCACAAAATTCAGAAAAAAGCCCTGGATTTGCAGCAGTTTTCTCTCTTCTATGCTCATGGCTCTGTCCTTTCTCTCCTCACGAAATTTAGAATACCTTGGAATTACAGCTAGGATAGAGGTTAAATTGGAGATTAATTTAAATGAGGCGACGAAAAGCTTTGCAATTAGTCATACAAATGAGGGTTTCATTTATATATCATCTATTGTTGATGATAAAAATAATAAACTTACATCTACACGAGCAGAACTTGGAGATCTATATTTTTTTTCTCTCTTTTGCCTAGCACTTGGAGATCTTCATAGAGAGGCAAAGAAAGCATCTAAGCTCCCGGTGATCTCAAGAGTATCAAACCAGAAAATCCTTCTATGGATGGTTTCCTAGGGGAAAAACGTTGCTTTGAATTCATTGAGGAGAAAGAATCGCTGCAAATTCAGGGCTTTTTTCAAAATTCGTAAAAATCGTAAAAAGAGATGAAATAGCCGTGAGAGACGAGAAGATCACAGAGATTCAGGGTTTTGTATAAATAATTCCTAAATTTCGGGAAGAGAAAGGAAAATATGGGTGGGTAGATCACAGATTCAAGGATTTTTAGTTTGAATTAAGTGATCGATTACTTAATGCCACATGACACAATCCTGAATGAGAATTACAGAGAATTTTAGGGATTTTGTTTGGGAGCAGTGCCAGTAAGCACTGCTCCAAGCAACAGACGGCTAGATTAAAAGATTCTTTAAATAGTTGAATCTTGATCATTAAATAAACCACATGCAAAATTCATCTACTTCATTGAATCTAACAAAAAAAAATTGAATCTAACCCAAACATATGAACCAAACCGAACCGAATCGATTCCAATCCCTTTCATCTTCTGTAACCACCGCCGGCGTGATTTCCTTGAATCTTACACTACTTGGGTAACACCAGTTGCCATTTTCAGTTGAGTTGGATGCGTAGTTTCATCACTGAGGTACTAACCATGTCTAGTTTGATCATATTTCTCACCATCACCCCACAATGCATAAGCTTCTTCTCCGTGAACGGCGTCATCTCCGATCAATAGTTGTTCGTCCGGCATCCTCAATGGGATAAAAATCTTGATCACTATGCAGATGATATATGTAACCACCACATTCCAACCTATGATGAACAGAACTCCAACGATCTGTTTGCCCACTTGAATTCCTCTTATTTTTCCATCATAGACTAAACCTTTGTTGTTGGCGACTGGTAAGAACATGGAAAACTGCACTACCTCGACTAAGATGCTGGTGAGAATTCCTCACAGACTTCCGGCGACTACGAGCTTGTGGAAGACCACCAGAGTGTCGTCTACCTTCTGCAGCAATTTTGATCTCTTGTGGATCACCATCATGGTGAACCATGGAACACTCCAAATTGCAAAGGCTTGTGAAGGGAAAAAACCCAAACAGTTGGTAGGCGTCGGTGTGTGTCGATGCAAACTATGAGGGAATGGTGAAGAGAAATAAACTATGAGGGAATGGTGAAGAGAAATCTATGCACTAATAGGAAATTTCCATACTAAAAGAAACAAAGTTTACCATACAAAGGAACTAAAGCTTATCCATTCATAAACGCAATAACAAACTGCGAAGACCCAGATGAAGAGGGAAAGAAAATAACTAACTCGCAGGTGATGCCTTAAATTTCTTCAATCCTTCCTCAAGAATTCTCTTTCGATTATGTGGTGGAAGCAACGAGTTCAGTTTCAGAAGATTCATCAGCAGGGACGAAATTCCAATCGGGAGGAAGAGAAGGGAGAGGTGGGTAAACAGTGGGCTTACGGTTGACATCCCAAGGCTGAGTTTTCTTGGGTCTCGTCTTCCTGGGGTGCGCCTGGTTGAGCATTCTATCACCTGCATAGATTCAAGTAGATGAATTTTGCATGTGAGGTATTTAATGATCAAGATTCAACTATTTAAAGAATCTTTTAATCTAGCCATCCGGGCACTGTTCCCAAGAAGAAAAAAAATTTAGTATGAAAGAGAAGAGAATTACAGAGGATGTGAATCCCCTTACATGTGGATTTGAAATTTAATTAGCGATTTAAGACCGTTGGATTTTCCATCAAGAGCATGAAAAGTACGTAAGGAACGAAACTGAATGATATAATCCATCAAAATCATATAATCCATTGAGAACAAGGAGTTGAATTTCTTATGAGCTGCTGGTATTTCTAGAAAAGTAGGCTCAGTTGACAATTATCAAACACCTCTAGGTGAATAAGCTATAATCCATTTTCCTAATGGTAGTATGCCTAACACCGGCTTATTCTTAGGACTTTGCTTGGGTCATGTGCATTTAATCCACATGACCATCAAGCCAAACATTATGGACGTCAGATCGAAATTTGATCCCGATCATTGAAATTCAACCGTCAAGATTCAATTTCGATCGAGATTTCGGATCTGACGGCCCGAAATCTGGCTTGACGGTCATGAGCATGACCCAACCAATTTCACTACTCTTAAAAGGCTCTTTTTGGTATCAATTTCTCATTCTTTATTATGCCTATTTAAAATAAATAAGTACAAGTATTCATTATTGGTCACTAATGAAAAATGGTTTGGTGAATTTTGTCGAAAATAAATTATGAAACGAAAAATGAGTTTGGTGTCAAAATAAAAAATTATTAGTAAATAATAGTGAACAAGTGATAAAAAGAAGGAAAAAGTATGGTTTTTATAAAAATTAAAAAAATGTATTGACTTATCTAAGAGGCGGCTAATTGGAAGAGATGATCTGATCTTTTTCAATGATCCCCCGTAGGAAATGACAGACATCCTTCGAGAGGATTGTCTCAAGAGTTGTGCTCTAGTTTGATTTGTTTTGTTTTTTGGGTCTTTTGACCCCGTTTTGTAGCAAAAAAAAAAAATGTATTGACTATTTTACCCTCATCTTAACCATCAAATTTTAAGTAAACTTGTGCATAAATAAAGAGAATGAAATTCTCACTCGAATTCATAATAGACAAAATGTTCATTATGGATTTTGGAGCTTTTCTATTATTTTAAATAAAAATAAAACTGATAATAGATACCAAACAACTTAAAATAATGAAAAAACCTCATAATTGATAATGATAATTGATACTAAATATATACACAAAATTGTCAGCCTACAACAACAACAACAACAACAACAGTAAGCCTTGTCCCAACTAAATGGGGTCGGCTACATGGATTCTTGCCCTCCAATCATTTCTGTTCAAGGCCATGCTAGATACAAGGCCTAAGCTATACATATCCTTTCTCACCACTTCTCCTAAGGTTATCTTAGGTCTACCCCTAGCTCTTCTAGTTCCTTCAATATGGATTATATCACTTCTCCGTACAGGAGCATTTATAGGTCTCCGTTGAACGTGGCCGTGCCACCTCAAACGACTTTCTCTAAGCTTATCACTTATGGGAGCAACTCCTAGACCAACTCTAATATGATCGTTTCTTATCTTATCCATCCTAGTTTTGCCACTCATCCATCTTAGCATCCTCATTTCTGCTACACTGAGTTTATCTATATGATTCTTTTTAACAGCCCAACACTCTGCACCATACATCATAGCTGGTCGAACAACGGTCCTATGAAATTTTCCTTTAAGCTTTAATGGAATACGCCGATCACATAAAACCCCGGACGCACCTCTCCACTTCATCCACCCTATTTTAATTCTTTGGGAAACCTCATCTTCTAAATCACCTCTTTTACTTATGATTGAACCTAGGTACCTAAAACAATCACTCTGAGGAATCTCTTTATCGTCAAGTATCACCACCTCATCATCTGCCCGATCATGACTAAAGTTACAAACTAAATATTCTGTCTTCGATCTACTAAGTTTAAAGCCTTTTGATTCCAAAGCTAATCTCCATGATTCTAATTTGGTATTAATCCCCACTTGGGTCTCATCAATCAACACAATATCATCCGCAAAAAGCATACACCAGGGGACCTCATCTTGAATGTCTTTGGTTAATTCATCCATTACCAGTGCAAATAGATATGGGCTTAAAGTTGACCCTTGATGTAGCCCAACTGTTATCGGGAATTCATTACTTTGTCCCCCCACTGTTCTAACACTAGTCATCGAACCATCATACATATCCTTAACTATATCTATATATTTACTTGCAACACTTCTTTTCTCTAGTACTTGCCAAATTAACGCTCTAGGGACTCTATCATAAGCTTTTTCTAGGTCAATAAATACCATATGAAGATCTTTCCTACATTCTCTATACCTTTCCATAAGTCTCCTAATTAAGTAAATAGCCTCCGTTGTAGATCTTCCCGGCATAAACCCAAATTGGTTCTCCATAACTGTAGTTAAGTATCTCAAACGGGTTTCAATTATTCGCTCCCATAATTTCATCGTATGGCTCATCAATTTAATGCCTCTATAGTTATTACAACTTTGAATATCTCCTTTATTTTTGTAAATTGGAACCACAACACTTCTCCTCCAATCATCTGGCATTTTCCCTGTGCTCATAATCTTATTAAACAACTTAGTCAACCAAACTAGTCCAGGGTTCCTAAGCTCTTCCATACTTCAATTGGGATTTCATCAGGACCTTGTGTCTTGCCGAGTTTCATCCTCCTTAAAGCTTCTTTTACTTCGGACATCGAAATTCTACGTATATAAGTTCGGACATTGGTGCCTTGGTGAGAAGTGTAATCGTCCGAAACATAAGTGCTTGAAGAATGCTCATTTAGTAAACTAGAGAAATAGGTTTCCCATCTTTTCTTAATATCCTCCTCACAAACTAAAACTTTACCGTCTCCATTTTTAATACATCTAACATGGTCAAGATCTCTACTCTTCCTATCCCTCATCTTAGCTATCTTATAAATAGATTTTTCCCCTTCCTTTGTGCCCAACTTATTATATAACTCCTCATACTTCCTTTCCTTTGCTTTTCCCGCAATTTTCTTAGCTTCGTTTCTATCCAACCTATACCTTTGAAAATCATCAACATCCTTAGTTCTTTGCCATGTCTTAAAACTAGCTTTTTTATTCCTAATGGCAGCTTGAACCTCACTATCCCACCACCACGTCTCTCTATAAGAATGGATCTTTCCTTTTGATTCACCTAGAACATCTTTAGCCACCTTCTTAATACACATAGCCATCTCATTCCACATTGCATTGGTATCCCCTTTAAAATCCCATTTTCCTTGTTTGACTACTTCATTAACGAAGGATTTAGAGTACTCTCCTTTCAAATTCCACCATCTTATCCTGGGATAGTTTACCTTGGACCTTTTATGTGTTCTTGGGACTAAGCACATATCCAAGACCACAAGTCTATGTTGTGCAGTTAAGCTTTCCCCCGGTATCACCTTGCAATCCTTGCACAACAATCTATCAGTCCTTCTAGTTAGGAAGAAATCTATTTGGCTTCTATGCTGTCCACTTTTGAAAGTAATTAAATGTTCATCTCTCTTTTTGAAGTAAGTATTTATAATAGATAGATCAAAAGCAATAGCAAAATCCAAAATTGAAATCCCCTCCTCATTCCTTTCTCCAAAACCATATCCTCCATGAACACTCTCATATCCCCTTTGATCTTTTCCAATATGTCCATTTAAATCACCTCCTATGATAATCTTTTCTCCTTGACGAATTCCTTGCATTAATCCATCCATATTTTCCCAAAATTCTAGCTTTAGACTGTCATCTAATCCTACTTGAGGTGCATATGCACAAATTATATTTATGAACTCTTTTTCCATTACAAGCTTGATAGCAATAATCCTATCACCCACTCTTTTAACATCCACCACATCATTTTTTAAATCTTTATCCACTATTATACCCACTCCATTTTTATTTGTTTTATCCCCAGTATACCAAAGTTTAAAGTCATCCAACTCTTTGGCTTTTTTACCCCTCCATCTAGTCTCTTGGATGCAAGCTACATTAATCCTTCTTCTCCTCATAACATCTATCAATTCTAAGTTCTTACCAGTTAAAGATCCTATGTTCCAAGATGCCAATCTAATCCTATGCTTATGGACTAGCTTCTTTACCCACACTCGTCCACGGCGCGGGAACCCTTGCCTACTTATCACCGCATCCGGGCGCCGATGCGACACGTCGCTTACAGGGGACGCCCTAGCTAACCCTTGCCCACTTATCACTACACCCGGGCCATAGTGTAGCGCGTCGCTTCTTTGTCGAGGAACGCCCTAGCATAGCTTTTATCATATAAGGTCAAATCCATGAAAAAATGTTTGGCTAGATTTTCCCCCCCGGGGGGGGGGGGGGGGGGTGGACGCACCCCCCTTTTCTTCTTCCGTGGGGGGGGGGGGGGCAGCGGAGGTGGGGGGGGTTTGAGATTTTGGCCCTCCCCAAGGGGGGCCCCCCCGGGGGGCGGGGGCCCCCCCCCAAAAAAGGCGAATTTCCTTGGGGTTGAGCAGAGTCTTATTGTATATTTCAATATATATAAAATTACCCCGAAAGATATAGTTGAGATATGCATAAAATGGTCATGCTTCAACTCCACCCTACATGAATATCAGTTTCAAAATTCAACCCAAAAACTAAAAAGTGAAAAAAAGTTGTGGGGACTCATGCTTCTACTCACACCTTACAATGAAACTCCATGAAGCAAAGCAAAATGGAATGTTGATGGCTTTCGAATCCTTTGCGAATCCCAAAGTAGCAGCCATCCATCGGTAGGTTAAAAATGACCAACATTTGTTCAGTTTTAAACCAACCTAACGAGTTTGGTTCATCAATCAAACAACACCATGAATAAATCTCTATTCTTAACTTGGTCTTGACTCACTTTTACCCTCCCACCCCCAAAAAAAAAAAAAAAAAAAAAAAAACCTAGATAAACCCGGATTTTTATTTGCAGTTGCCACTACTGACTGCTGCTAGGTGGTGATTATGCCACATAATCACAACAAGATCGTACGGTTGAGAATCAAACAATAAGGACTTACTTGTAAATATGACTTTTTAATTTTACATTGAAAGATTTAATAGTTAAAAATTTACAAAACAAAACCCCTGAATCTACCAGAATCTCATCCTCTACTTCGCAAGCCCTAACTGGAGATCTTGAAGCCGAGAGCCTCTTGGCGGAAAACTTGACTATTCTGAGCAAGTTCTGCTTTTGAGAAGGAGATCAAGGTAGCGAGCATGGCTGCTTGGTGGCATGCTCGGTGGCGAAGGGAGTCTCATAAGAGCAATAATAAAAAAAAATCCGCTGCTTCAATAGAATAGAAACACTGTCACGATTACAACAACGCTTCTTTCGTTAAGACCGATAAGAAGAAATCAAGGAGAAGCCCAAGAGAATCGATGCCCTCTTTACGATTCTAATCTCCCATAAGTTTCCCAGAACTAACAAGGATTTCGGCCATACTGCTGCTCGAGATGTAGTTACAGAGAAAATGGGGTTCCTCTGCCTCTTGTTCGTCTCGTCGGTGGCATCGTTGTCGATCGATCATGGAGGTGTGTTGGGGTTCAGGTCTGGCTCGGTTTCGTTTCCTCTATTTTGATTCTTTGATTCTTATGTATTCGTATGGGTTATGAGTTTCATTGATTCAGGTCATCCGGTTGAATTTAATTTTTGGGCGTCTTTGGTAGATGTTCATTCTTCATTTGGTTTCAGAATCCAATTCTTCTCTGTTAACTCATTTTCTAATTAACCAATTGATTAGCCATTTCAGATGGAAGAGACGATCAATTATTTCAGTAGTACAAACCTGTGGTTGTACATAAAAGAATAATATGTATAATTAGAATGGACCAGTTGAAAGGAAAAGTAGACCTATTCTGTCAATTTCACTTGAGGTAGGCGCTTTCGCTTCTTCGGTTTCCTATTTTTGGCTTTCAAATAGAATGTCTTCTTCTGCTGATGTGATTGTGTTGGGGTAATTGTATTACAAATTCTTCAAACATATAAGAATGAAATTGCAATACAATTGAGAGATGGAGATCTTTAGCAAATCCGAAGAGCTTGAAGTAGCAACCGAACGAACCACTGATCGATTAGGTTGAGTCACACCTTGATGCTGTCTTTAAGGTAATTGATGCACCCTACTACCAAGGGTTCTTCGCACCACCACCTCCAAGATAAAGCAACCTCCAACTAGAAGATGAAGTAGTTCTTCTAGTTCCTTCAAAGAGCCAAAAGCTAGAGCACAACACTTAGACAACTCAAGAAAGAAATGAACTTTGTCAAACAAAAATGTGAGTGAGGAGTGTCACAATAGCACACCACATGCAAGGAAAAGTTGAGTTTATATAGGCCCAAACCTCACCTTACACCTCTTAGGATTCTTAAGGCAATGAATTGAATTTAATCCATTCAATAACCTCAACCCCACTCATGGTAATAGCCATGAATAGTCATGAAGTTGAAATGAGAATTGATGGTCAAGAGTTAAAATTGAAGTAACTTCCACCCTTCAAGTAACCCCACCACACCACCATGATCAAGACCAATAAGACCCATGACCAATGTCATGAAGAGTCTCATAACCAAGGTCTTTCATGACTCCTTTACTCATGGTGCCTCATTATCACCCTTACCTCATGGGTCCCACACACTAACAAAATAATTAAATAAAAGAAAAGCAAAAACTAATTTTGAAACTTAATATAGATTTTTAATAAAAAACCTAACAATCCCCCACAAGTTTCAAAATTGCAAAAAAGGACTCGTGTTGTGACTTTATTAGACACTAAAGGACACATCGTTGTAGGTGTCTTTCGGACTTGAACCTACACTATGTCTAATGAGTTGCGCTACAGAGTACGGGTAGAGTTAGACTCCTTGAACCTTTCCTCATTAGTGTAGCTGACCGCCTAATCATCCATGTCCCAAAGGTCGACTTTTGGAGCTACCTTTTACACTACACATTGGACTTTTAAACCGGCCATGTCCCTTATCCTGAATTCATGAATGTTTAAAGAACTCGCCTATAAGTTCTCATTGGCGGCGGCCAAACCACCTACATCCACTTATGTTAGTCTCTAATGTGCACCACAATTAACACACCCCCACATTCCTTGGGATTTGACTAATTAAGAGCTTCGTTCAACCTTACTCTTGTGGTAGTACTATTACCTTCATCTACACCCTAGAATGGAATAATTATAATTAGTAGTACTGAACTGGTCTTCCCATGACTTTGTTTGTACCCCTTAAACCTAATTCAGGTATTTAGCCTCTTCACATAGGTAGGGTATCCATCATGTGACCCGAGGATTATGCATTAATCCCATTCCTGTAGATGCAATACACAAATTTTTGACAGACATAGCCTTTGTGAACATGTCAACTTGATTCCTTTCTGACTTCACATAATCGATAGCTATCATTTCTTCATCTATGTACTGTCACACAAGATTGTGTCTAAGGCGTATATGCCTCCTTTTACCATTGTACACCTTATTCTTTTTAAAGATAACAAGATGTCAACATGGCTTCCCCCACATATCAAGTGATACATTAGAACTCAACTACATGGAGTTCATCATCTCTTTAAGAGATCGATTTTTCCTTTCCACTACCCCATTTGATTCCGGTTGGTAAGGAGCTGTCGTTTCATGGATAATTCCATTTTCCTCACAAAACTTATCAAGATTAAAATACTCAGCCCCTCTATCGGTTCTAAGTCTTTTAATCTTCTTGCCAACTTGATTTTCAACTTCCGTTTTGTAAGATATAAATGCCTTTCCGGCCTCATCCTTTGATTTGAGCAAATAAATCATGGTATATCTAGAATAATCATCTATGAAGGTGATAACATAATTGTTTCCTCCCCTTGACTCATATGACTTATAGTCACATAAGTCACTATGGATCAATTCTAAGAGATCACTCTTTCTATCCATAGTCTTGTGAGGCATTTTGGTTAACTTAGCCTCCACACAAGTTTTACACTTGTCCTTGGGAGATTCCATCTTATCGGTGATCATCCCTAACTTGCATAGTTTAGTGATATATTTCACACTACTATGACCTAACTTACCATGCCAACGAATGTGTCGTCTCCTTGTTTGTTGATTTTGCCTTCAACGGTATTGTTTGAAGGATCTCCTCCAGTGTTAACTCCATCAACAACCTCAATGGTGTTGTTTCCGTCTTTGTTGAAGTCGCCATCTCCAAGACTTGCCATTGTGATCTTCCAAATCAATTACCTTAAACTTGTTGGGGTAATTGTATTACAAATTCTTCAAACATACAAGAATGAAACTGCAATACAATTGAGAGATTAAGATCTTTAGCAAATCCGAAGAGCTTGAAGTAGCAATCGAACGAACCACTGATCGATGAGGTTGAGTCACACCTTGATGCTGTCTTTAAGGTAATTGATGCACCCTACTACCAAGGGTTCTTCGCACCACCACCTCCAAGATAAAGCAACCTCCAACTAGAAGATGAGGTAGTTCTTCTAGTCCCTTCAAAGAGCCAAAAGCTAGAGCACAACACTTAGACAACTCAAGAAAGAAATGAACTTTGTCAAACAAAAATGTGAGTGAGGAGTGTCACAATAGCACACCACATGCAAGGAAAAGTTGGGTTTATATAGGCCCAAACCTCACCTTACACCCCTTAGGATTCTTAAGGCAATGAATTGAATTTAATCCATTCAATAACCTCAACCCCACTCATGGTAATAGCCATGAATAGTCATGAAGTTGAAATGATAATTGATGGTCAAGAGTTAAAATTGAAGTAACTTCCACCCTTCAAGTAACCCCACCACACCACCATGATCAAGACCAATAAGACCCATGACCAATGTCATGAAGAGCCTCATAACCAAGGTCTTTCATGACTCCTTTACTCATGGTGCCTCATTACCACCCTTACCTCATGGGTCCCACACACTAACAAAATAATTAAATAAAAGAAAAGCAAAAACTAATTTTGAAACTTAATATAGATTTTTAATAAAAAAAAACCTAACAGATTGCTCTTTGACGGAGTGGCTCTAGTTTTGCTTCCTCGCCACTATATCGTCTTCTCCACCATCGCAAAAGCACAGTTTAACCAAAGCAGTTAAGGTTTCCGGCGCTCGGACGGTGGATCTCTAGTTAGGGAGGAGTATGGTAGAGAGAGACTAAGAAATTTGGGATTGGGAGTCGGGTCTGATGAGGATCTGATTTTGTAAATTTAATAAACTCGAAACCCTTTAAATGTAAAAACAAAAAATACTATTTACAACTAAACCCTATCATTTGATTCTCAACCGTTCGATCTCATTTTGATTATGTGGCACGATCACCACCGTTGGCAACAACCAGCAGCAGCTGCTGCAAATAAAAACCCAGATAAATCCTAGTTCTTCCCTCAATGCCCAAAGACTCCAACAACTAAATGTAACAATAAGGGACTCCGGCAACTAAATGCCATGACGATGATGGAGAAAACCCAAATTGGAGAGAACCAAGAATTTTCCCTTCTATCACGAAAATTGAAACCTTAATTCGACTCGATGACAAAAAGACAAATAAAAAGCATATCAATTCGTTCCCAACTAAAACCCCGATATAATTCCACACAAAGCCACCTCCACAAATCATGATCGTATTGACCCATATATCTTATGCTTGCCCCGAACAATTCGACAAATATTAAAACATTCAAATATATGAAAATTTGAAAAATAATAACTAATTGATCAACAATACAATAGAAGGACTGCAATCTAGAATCCCAAAGAAAAAAATTCCTTCATACCTGGTGATTGAACAATCACCTATGATGATCTAACAATTAAATGCAACAACAACAACGAAGACCCGGTGACTAAAAGTGACGACAACAACTCTAGGCAACAACGTTGTGCGAAGAGGGTAGATACGAGAGGGTTTGTGAGTCAATCTAGGGTTTTATTTGTGTTGTGAAAGTGAATCGAGGGTGAGTGAAGAGTATACATTTATGCAAGGTTTGGTTTCATCGATGAACCAAGTTGATTAGGCTAGATGAAAATCATTTTCATCATCCAACGATTATAAATCTTTAGGGTCTATTGCTCATTCATGGGTTGCTATAGATGGCCACAGCTTTGGGTGTTGCAAAAGATTTGAACATGTCAACATGCAATGGAGAGATGAAAATTTACTTCCGAAATCCTACTTTCATCTTGTTTCTCATCATTGGATTGGCAATGAGCCACATGAATATTTTCAAATCCTCTCCAAATCAGAGTGTTGGACAAAATCTATTTCAATCTTCCGCAAAGATGGTGTAGATCTACTACCATAAAATCAAAGGAAACATGAGCTAGGACTATGTTAATAAAATCCAGACAAAAAAGAAAAATGAATGCAATGCATTTGCATATATTTTCAAGAGCATTTTATTATTAGAACTTCCTAATGTAATTATTAGATAGATTCAATCACTCATGCATCTACTACTTACAATATTTAATATTATAATCAATATAATTATCGAGAAACTAAATTGAAATTAAAAGCAAAGTTTTATGAACCCAAAAAATTTAATATGTGTTATAAAATAAAGAGAATATATCCGAGACAAAGAAGAAAACTAGAACAAGATCAATCAGAAGTAATTCATTCAGTTGAGTGCATTACATATTTATAATAGAAAGAGCATCTACTCTGATATGAAAATACAATATATGATTCTTGCACACAATAAGATATTCTTGATATGGAAAGATAGATTGCCGCCCAAGATAGAAGGTGCATAGAATAGAAATATTGACTGCTAATATTACGTGTTGAGATCACTATAATCTTCAATTAAGATGGGAATGTGAATCACCAAGATTGTATGCTAAGGTGGTTGAGATCTTCAACTAGAAGTATTGTTTATTAGAGGGTGATGGATATTCACAATCAATATTATTTATAACACTTCCCCTTGAATGTCCATCAATAGATAATGTACCTCGTTAAAACCTTACTAAGAAAAAACCCTGTGGGCAAAAAATCTTAGTGAAGGAAAAAGAGTATACATATCTAAATAATACGTATTGGTAGTTGCCTCATTAAAAACCTTACCAGGAAAACCCAGTGGGACAAAACCTTGGTTAAGGGAAAAAGAGTGCATCACGTATTTTACTCCCCCTGATGATAACATCATTGAGTATCTTTAAGTATGTACATTCCAATATCATATACCAGTTTCTCAAGATTTGAAGTATGCAACTTCTCAGTAGATAAATCTGTCAAATTATCACTTGAACGACTTTGTTGAACATCGATTTCACCATTTCATTGAAGACCATGAATGAAGAGTGAATTTCAGTGAAATATGTATTGTTCCATCTCTTTTGATATATCATCGCTTCAATTGAGATATGCATGCAGCATAATCTTCATATAATATTATTCAAACCCCTTATTCTAGTAAAAGACTACATGCTTTCTAAATGTGTTGTATCATTGATCTAAACCAAATATATAATAACTAACATTCAATTGTGAATAAATAGCCTGTTTGAGATCTAGTTATATAGATCAGATAAAAATCTTGCATCTGCATAACAAGTAAGTTGATATCCACATTCATAAAATAATATCATGTAAATAATTTCTCAAATATACTGAAATATATGTTTTATAACATTTCAATGTCTTCGTATTGGAGAAGAGACAAATTTTGCTAATACACTTATAGAAAATGCCACATCCGATTGTGTATTATCAGCAAGATACATTAATGTCCCAATTGCACTAAGATATGATACTTCAGGACCAAGAAATTCTCCACTGTTTTCTTAGGGTCGAAATGAATATTTCTTTATATTGAGCGATCTCACAACCATTGGGGTACTCAATTGATGTATTTTATCTAGATAAAATCGCTTCAAAATATTCTCTATATAAGTTGATTAATGAACGAATATTTCATTCGTCAAATGTTCAATTTACAAGTGAAGACAAAACATTGTCTTTTCAAGATTTTCATTTCAACTTTCTTCAAATAATCTAATGCTTTTGGAAATTCTTCAGGAATTCCAATGATATTTAAGGCATCTTCATATACACATATTAAAATCAAATACATATCCTTTAATAAAAGCATAATAATAAATTTGATCATTTTTATACTCTTCATTTAGTAAATATCTACTAAAGAGTTTATACCATATATGCCATGATCATCTCTGAAGCCTTATTGAACAAACTTCCTAAGAATTTTTATATGCTTCAGTCATTTTGAATCCTTTGGGGATTTTCATATAAATTTCATACTCGAGCGGAGCCATATAAATAAGCTGTAATAATATCTAATAAACGCATGTCAAAATTTTCATATACTGGTCGACTAATAAGATATTTGAAGGTGATTGCATCCATCACAAGAGAACATATTTCCATGTAATCAATGCCAGGCCTTTGCAAAAATTTTTGTATCATAATTCATGCTTTATATATCACAATTTCATTCTTTTTCTCATTTCATTTTTCACACGAAAACTCATTGTACCCCACTAGCTTTATATCTTCAGATGTTGGACTACAGGTCCAAAAACTTTAATTTTTCAAGCGAATTTAATATTGCTTGAATTGCGTCTTCACGTTTTGGCCAATCATTTCTTAATTTACATTCATCAACAAATTTTTGTTCAAGATCCTCGTCTTGTTGCATTATTTCAATAATAACATAATATGCAAAAATGTTGTCGACAACTTTATATTTTTTCAGGTACCTGAACCTTTTCTGGGGTTTTATAGAAAGTTATGTTTTCAAGATCTTCATAATCAATTGTCTGTAGAAAATATTTACTTTTATCATTATTTGTAGTCTCAATCTGATAATCATTTTGGCAAATAGCTTCGAAACTTATTAATCTGATAATCATTTTGGCAAATTGCTTCGAAACTTAATAAGTTTCTTTGAGACTTACTACAAAATAATGAATTATTCATAACTAATTTTATCTCCAAGATAATAATAGATTAGCTCTTCCGGAGCTTCCAATCAATGTTGTACTACCGATTTTTATATGAACATCGGTTTCCGCATCATCAAATAAGAGAAATATGTATATTTTTCTCTCAGTATAATATGCGTCACAGCATATAAGAGAATATTCACATTCTTCATCAAAATGAAACAAAATAAATCAAAAGATATATAGAAAGTCAATAAAAAAATTATAGAAGAAAAATATTAAATTTAAGATAAACTAACATATGAGATGAGATTTGAAGAGAAAAGAATTACAAACTAATATAATATTATTTTTATTTTTATTTGAACTCGACTAACATAATCAAATCTTCAACTATTATCTTCAAAGAAGTTTGTAGCATCTAGATGTGTAGTATATGTGAGACCATCAAAATCATCACTTTAATAGGTAAAAATTCAATTTATCTCCATATTATTTTTATTTCTTTAATTAAGGCTTGACAAAGCTAATTAAAAATTGTGGAGTATGACAGATACATGTCTAATGGCTTTCATACCACATCGGTAACAAATATTATCTTCACTTGAATTGTTATATTGAGAATCCTTATTATTCTCTTATTTATTTTCATAATAATAACGATAATTATTCCGTCTTTTGCCTCATCCTCTTCTACAGTCATGATCATAATTTTAATTTTGCCTTCTTTCAGGCATATCATGAATTGCTGCATTCACTTCAGGGAATGGAACAGAATCAACAAGACGAACTTCATGACTTTTCATTAATAGTTCATTATTTTACTTAGCAACAAATAGACTTGATATCATTCAGAGTATTTCTTAAAATTCCTTTTACAATATTGTTATTGTGACAACAAATCTGAAACTTAAAAATTTGCTAGTATATTTTCATGAATAATATTTTCTCCTTATAATTTCAATAGAGAATTAATTGCAAAAATTACATAATTGTATTTATTTACAGTTTCAAATCTTGCAGTTTCAAATCTTGCAACTTCAAGTGCATCTGTAGAACTGTACTCATTTACAATTTCAAATCTTGCAACTTCATGTGCATCTGTAAAACTGTACTCATTTACAGTTTCAAATATTGCAACTTCAGGTGTATTTAACAATATTTGTGATGCAAGTCTAACAACCACTATATAAATAAATAGAATCATTATTGGTTAATGACTAACCTCAATTGTTAAGGTAACCTAATATCTTAATTGATTCTTAGATTCAATAAAATACATATATTTTTATCACGATGCACTTACATTACAAGATAAACAATGTAAACTCCATTGTTTATAAAAACTCGTAAGGAGGTCGATCATTCTTTTCACTTTGGAATAGAAAACATGATGATACATAGTATGTTATCTTTCTTCTCAAAACGCAATGCTTTGAGTGGAGTCGTTCACAATTATTTCGAGCAGAATCATGCTGATAACGTGTTATAAAATAAAGAGAAATATATCAGAGACAAAGAAGAAAACTAGAATAAGATCAATCAAAAGTAATTCATTCAGTTGAGTGCATTACATATTTATAGTAGAAGGAGCATCTACTCTGATATGGAAATACAATATATGATTCTTGCACACAATAAGATATTCTTGATATGGAAAGATAGATTGCCGCCCAAGATAGAAGGTGCATAGAATGGAAATATTGACTGCCAACATTGTGTGTTAAGATCACTGTAATCTTCAATTAAGATGGGAATGTGAATCACCAAGATTATATGCTGATGTAGTTGAGATCTTCAATTGGAAGTATTGTCTATTGGAAGGTGATGGATATCCATAATCAATATTATTTATAACAATATGAAATATTAGCTACAATGGAAATTTAGGCGAACCTATTCTAACTCGTATATTCTCTACTTTGAAAAAAATGGATAAAAGTATTAACTTTTTTTCTCCCATAGTTAACTAAAGCTAGTATTGTATCTTGAAATTAACACTATGTGGGCACTAATAATTTAGGTAAAGTTTTTTTTTTTGGGGTAAAGTAGACAAAGTTAAAAGACTTGATTAGTAATTTTAAAAATTATAAGAGATAAAGATACTAATTAAGCTATAGTATCGGAGTAACAGTATTTATTCTTAATATTTTTAAAAAATTTTTAACTGAGGTTCATCCGGGCCAGCTTGCTGATACTACGATTTACTTCCTCAAGCGGTGAGCTTTTATATTAATACGACTGTATGGTGCAAACCCAAGACCTACCCTAGAAAAGTTGGGCCTTTAATCGCTTTAATATACCACTTTGACAATTTTTAAAATATATTTATCAAAGGCAAGTATGTCTTTTATATCTTAATCGAAAAATTGACAGATCCGTCACAACCTAATCAATTCCGGACCCAACAAGACCGGCCTGAATACCAAATTTGTCCTTAAAACCGCCATCTTCTCAGACTCAACCGTTTCCGGTTTTCTAAAACCAATATAAATACCATCGAATCCTCCAAGTTGTTCGCTCCTCCATTTACGAGTTTCGCCAACGGATAACCCTCTCTCTCTCGTCAAGCCTTTCCGCCTTCCCTCTGCAATCTTTGGAGTTCCCCGTCGAATCTCTAAGCATTTCCGATTTACAAACATGCGTGAGATCCTTCACATTCAGGGCGGTCAATGTGGAAACCAGATCGGTGCTAAGTTCTGGGAAGTGATCTGTGACGAACATGGCATAGATCACACCGGAAAGTACAACGGGGACTCTGATATCCAGCTTGAACGGATCAATGTCTATTACAACGAGGCAAGCGGGGGAAGGTACGTTCCACGGGCGGTCTTGATGGATTTGGAGCCTGGTACCATGGATTCTCTTCGTTCGGGACCGTTTGGTCAGGTTTTCCGGCCGGATAACTTTGTTTTTGGTCAATCCGGTGCCGGAAACAATTGGGCTAAAGGACACTACACGGAAGGAGCAGAGTTGATTGATTCGGTTCTTGATGTTGTCAGAAAGGAGGCTGAGAACTGCGATTGTTTGCAAGGTTTGTATCACTTTGTATCTGTTTTCCATTTCTTGGGAATTGGGTTGCTTCTTGTTTATATTATTGCATTTCGTTTAGATTTGGTTCTTTTTGGATGTTGTCATTTGGGTATAACGCTTGGATCTGAGACTTTAGTTTGGATTGTGGCCTATTCTTGGGGCTATTGAATAAGTAACGTTATCATATTGAATCGATCTTGCTTTTAATCATTTTCTTGTTGTTATCTGTGTGTTTTTGTTGATTTTCGTGTATGTATTTTTGTGCTTTCTACTTCTCTCTTTCCTTTTTTGTTTTGGGTGTTAATTGTTGTTGGTCAATGCCGGAACATTTTAGGCTTTGATTATGTGTTATTTATGTCTGCACAGAGATCAGTTTTGGGCATTCTACTCGTTCTGAATGATGTATGGGGTTGATTACCTGAAGCATTTGAAATGGAATTTCAAGTTCTTTAGTAAGGAAACTGAAATCGAGTGAATAAGGAATATCTCTTTAAATCTGATCCAGTATGGTGGACGGAAGGGTGTCAAACTTATGGTAGTTGCAGGCCCTCCTGTAGATTTCCCACATTGTTACGCACTTACGCTATTGAAACCAGACCTATGAACAAGCCATACTAGAGATTCTTTAGACATAATGTGGAGGGGTGACTGCAGCTTTGATTATTATGATTGGAGGAATGGCCTTTGTACCCCTGTCCCCCATTGTTAACGTATGGTTGTTCTCCTGTAATATGATTCATGTACGCCACCTTGTTTCTTCTTCAATGTCAGCCAGAATACCATTACTTTGTAACTCTTACAAATTGATGTTTGAAGAGAGCTCTTCTTATACTGCAAAGGATATTGTATTTTTATCTTTGTAATAATAATGAAATGATTTTATTGTGCATGAGGTTCCTGTTTAGGTTATGAACCAATAATGTAGTTTTAGATGGGAAAAGAAAGAGAAATATAGAGTCTAATTAGGATTCTAAGCACTACTAGGATTTCAAAGTAGATCTAGAATTTACTTGCATTCTGATCAAGTTTCAATTACAAAGATGACATAAATATAAAAGACTACATAAAAGTTTAAATATTTATAAACTACTCACACAATTTTAGTGCTGCTGTTCCTAATAGTGCTGGTGTTTGGAAGAAACCTTACAGTTGTGACCATTTCCAAGCAGCCGAACTTCATCTTCTAATGCTTATTAATTGACATGCAGTCTATTATTACCTTTGGGATTCTTTTTTGATTTAGTGCATGGTTTAGTGTTCTAACTTTATTTTAATTTCCTCCTTTTCGTCAAGTAGAAACATAGTTTAGTTTGATATTATTCATCTTTTACATCTGGAAGCTGATGATCTTATTGGTTTTTATTTGCTTGCATTTCCAGATGTGACTTTGTGAATTGGTATAAATTCTTCTATCTTTTAAATTTGTTGTGCTTCTTTTAACAGGATTTCAAGTATGCCACTCCTTGGGTGGAGGCACTGGGTCTGGCATGGGAACTCTGCTTATATCCAAGATCAGGGAAGAGTATCCAGATCGTATGATGATGACATTCTCCGTCTTCCCATCTCCCAAGGTCTCAGATACTGTTGTAGAGCCGTACAATGCTACTCTTTCTGTACACCAGCTTGTTGAAAATGCCGATGAATGTATGGTCCTAGACAATGAAGCTTTGTACGATATATGCTTCCGTACTCTTAAGCTTACCAATCCCACCTGTAAGTTACATTTTCTCTTTGATGTCATTAATTTTAACTTGAAATCCATGTTGATGTCACTTACGAAATTTAAGGTTTTTGCCCCTCATGCCTAATTTGTAGCTTTCTCCTTTTCTCAGTTGGAGATCTCAATCACCTCATCTCAGCCACCATGAGTGGTGTTACATGCTGCCTTCGGTTCCCTGGACAGCTTAACTCTGACCTCCGCAAACTTGCGGTGAACTTGATACCCTTCCCACGTCTTCACTTCTTCATGGTTGGGTTTGCACCCTTAACATCTAGAGGCTCCCAGCAATATCGAGCCCTTAGCGTGCCTGAGTTGACCCAACAAATGTGGGACTCCAAGAACATGATGTGTGCTGCTGACCCACGACACGGCCGGTACCTTACAGCATCAGCCATGTTCCGTGGTAAGATGAGCACCAAAGAGGTTGATGAACAGATGATCAATGTGCAGAACAAGAACTCTTCTTACTTTGTTGAGTGGATACCCAACAATGTTAAGTCTAGTGTCTGTGACATCCCACCAAGGGGTCTAAAGAT
The DNA here is from genome assembly GCF_041222555.1 of Hakea prostrata. Classification (NCBI taxonomy): domain Eukaryota; kingdom Viridiplantae; phylum Streptophyta; class Magnoliopsida; order Proteales; family Proteaceae; genus Hakea; species Hakea prostrata. The sequence goes on from NC_142608.1 coordinate 57,237,344, forward strand.
GTCATCAACATTTATTGGAAACTCGACCTCGATCCAGGAGATGTTCCGGAGGGTGAGTGAGCAGTTCACAGCCATGTTCAGGAGAAAGGCTTTCTTGCACTGGTACACTGGTGAGGGCATGGATGAGATGGAGTTCACAGAGGCTGAGAGTAACATGAATGATCTGGTGGCAGAGTACCAGCAGTACCAGGATGCAACGGCAGATGACGAAGAGTATGAAGAAGAGGAAGAGGACGAGGTTGGTGCCTGAGGGATTTCAAATATCAGTTGGCCTGGTGCATTATCTTTGGGTGTTTCGTGTTAGGTGGTTTGCTTATCTGGTCATGATGGTGAATAGGTAGCATGTCATGTATGAGGTGTGGGATATCTCATGTATGAGAGGTGGGTTGTGTTAAGGCCTGCTCTCATCTCTTGTTACTTACTGATTTTCTGATTTTTTTTAATCGTACAATATTGCTTATCTTTTGTCCCCTCAGTTCGTTTTTTAATTATACTAGAGCTGGTATTTGTTCTACTTGTGTCTTATATTTGTGGGTTCTTCTGCCAATTAGACTGGCTGGGTTCCACCCACCTACTTGGAACTTTGAAGGGATTTATCTAGCCTACAAAGTTGATGTTTCATGAACGGGGAATTGATCTTAGTGACCCAGTGCTAATTGAATGTCGGTTGGGTGGTGAATTTTGTTGGTACAATTGCGTTGTCAAGGTTATTTATGTTAAACGTTTCAAGAAATGCAAAAGAGGAGAGGTAGATAGTCCAGATGATGACCACAGGGCAGAAGGTGGAAGATGACCGCAGGCAGATACACATTGGGGTGTTATGGCAGTGGCTAGATAGTCCAGATGATGACCACAGGGCAGAAGGTGGAAGATGACCGCAGGCAGATACACATTGGGGTGTTATGGCAGTGGCTGAAGAAAGAGGAGGGAAGGGAATGGTGTTGGGCCCTAAAAAATGTATGGCAATAAATACTATGGAGGGTAGAATGATAAGATACTCTTGCGAGTGTTGAACTTTGGGGTTAATTGATACTTTTGGGGTTAATTGATACTTTGATTTGTTTTGAAGTCACTCCAATATGAAGGGTACATTAAAGGGTGGTTTTGTAAACTTCATTTTCTTTTCTAGAATAATCAAAATACTTGCTCACCCCATGGAAGGGGGTGTGTGCATTCTTATCGAACAACATGCATCTAGGCCCTAGAGACCCAGGAAAGAGTTCACTTTTTAAGTGACATTCCAAGATGAGTGAGTTCCATTTGGTTGTGGCTTCGTAATGGTAGGTTTTTAGAATGACAAAGTTTTGTCCTTTAGAAAGGATAAATGTATTAATTTTCATTTGTGAAAATGCAACACAATGATGGTAGAAGCAATAAGTCTAAGGTCTTGATTACCCTCCCTCTCACTTAGCAAAAAAAATAGCCTCCTCCCTCACACTTTCCCTGCTTTCTATTTCTTGTGCTTGTGGGACCAATCATTGTGACAGATTTAAATACACAACAAGAGGGGTTTTTTCTGCCCAGAATGCATGATTTAGGTTCTTTGCTGTCACGGCTAATCAATGAAGCCCTAGGCAGGTTCAACTTCACTGCTGTGTATAACTATGATCAAATCAAGTAGTTGAGTTCAAAATCTAAACCACTCATTTTGCATATTTTTTTTCATTACGGATAGATATAATTGAAAAAATTTTAAAAAACAATGAAACGAGTGGTCGACCGCTCATTTCATCCTCATCGCACGCACCGAAGCCCTATCGGCCCCAAGCAGGGGATGTCACTCATATTTACAGAATACTACTGTAACGAGCATCAAGAGAACCTTTATAAGCCGCTCTTGATTTTAAAGACCTGCTCCTCAGGGCAGGCACTGAAGCATCAACAGAACACTTGTTGATCCAAAAGGGTGAGTTTCATTACTTCATTCCAGTGACTACCGTCTTCATCCTCTCCTCCTACCTGTATTCTTGCTTTTGTTGAAAATACTTGTTCTTTCCCAAGAAGCTTCAATAAAAATTTCAATTGTGTCGTTCACTTGTTCTCTTCAGCAATGTTTCGTACTCCATATGGAAAACTATGTTATTTTAATAGGGTTACGGATTTGTCTGTCACCATTCTGAGTCTTTAACATATGCCCATCTCTGAGATTTATCTCAACAACTACAACAGCAACAAATTCTTCTGATACGCATTCTTTCAGAGTCTCTTATCTCATTAATTCCTGTGGGTTATCTGAACAAGCTGCAATCTCTGCGTCCAAGCGTGTGCACTTCGAAACCTCAGAAAAACCAGATTTAGTAATTAGTTTCTTCAGAGACTATGGATTTTCCGATGCCCTGATCACCAAAATATTAGGGTACACCCGAATCTACTCTTATTTGATACAGATAAAACCCTTAAGCCCAAACTCGAGTTTTTTCGTTCAGCTGGTGCTTCTTCCAGCGATCTTGCTCGGATCATTTTTCGAGATCCAGGGACCTTATTTATTTATTTTTTTGGTAGAACCAGGGACCTTATTACGGAGCTTAAAAAACCAAATAATTCCTTTTGAGTTCCTTAGGGGTATGGTTGAGACTAAAGAAGCCGTCGTGAAGATATTCAAAATTTTCCCCAGGAATTCTGATACACCCCAGGCGATCGGTTGCAGACTAAGAAGAGACTTAAAGAACAGAGAAAATTCAGAGAAGCAGAAGAGTTGAGGATAAAATTCTTTTCATGCTTTCTATTGCCTTCCTCAGAGATATATATACTGCTCAATTACCAATTTTGCTTCTGTAGTGCGTAATTAATGCGCACTACGGTGGAGCGAGCGGTCCAGCATATTTCCATTAAAAAATGATAAACACACCTATATTACTTGGTTTTTGCTGACGGTTCGGTCCAAGTGGTATTAGGCGGTCCGAGTTGGGCGGTTCGATTAAGCGTTTTATACCTGTGTCAAATACGTAGATACGAATTCAAAAACCACTGAGATTTTCAAAATATTTTGAAAAACACAAAACCCAATCTGAAACCGCCCAACCCTCATTTCGTGATTTCGATTTCGAGGTCCGACGAATCTGGAGAAGAAGAGGAAGAAGAGGAAGAAGAGGAGGAAGAGGAGGAAGCACAAGGCAATCTGGAGAAGAAGAGGAGGAAGCACAAGGCGATCCCAACAGGCTGACTCTCAGTATTATTCATGGCGCGTCCCAACAGGCTGTTTCCAGTTGAGGATTTCTCAGAAAAGAAGAAGAGAAATTGAGAAATTTAGACGGTCTTTCCCCACGTTTTCGCTCTCCCCCATTTTCTCCCCTAAATTTAGCTTCCTTCATCTGCATGTTGCTTATCTCAGAGAGAAAGAGAGGGAGAGAAGAGAAGTCTGTGCTCTGGGTCTTTTGGGTGTTCTTCGAAGGAGAAAATTTGCATAATCGTCTGATGCAAACTTAGCAAAGAAGCAAATCATAGCGAGAGAGTGAAGAAACAGAGATGGATTTTATTAAACGAAGACCAGCAGCTAAAAATTCTGTGGTTGCTGGGTCTGTTTGGGAAATTAGAATGAAGAGCGATGCAGTCAATGGTGGGATCAAGGTGTTCAGTGGGGCAGAGAATTCAGAAGGAGTCGTTGGTGAGGATAAAGGGCTTCAATTTTACAACCGGGTGAAGCGGAATCACAATGATGGAACCTCTGGGAAGAGGAGAACTTGGAATGACAGAAACCCATCTCAGATAAGGAAGACGAAATGGGAATTGAAGAGATTAAGCGATGAAGCGTCTCGGAAGGAGCTTGATGTTTCTGTTTCATTTGATTCTCCTCGAAAAATTTTGACGGATGATGAAGGTATCGATGCTGATGGTGAGTACGAAAGAGAAGATGAAGTGGGTAATTTAGAGATTGAGGTTGAGAAGAAGATTTATGATGATAAAGAAGTCAGCTTTGCAGGACAAAAACCTAAAGAAATAGGAGAAGAAACAAAGAAGGTTCTCCAGATTCATGAAAAGCCTATGACTATACCTATCTCTGTTAATGTGAACAAGAAAGTTGCGAATGAAGAGAAGAAACCCAGGAAATTTGTGAATGAAGAGAAGAAAGTTCATCATCAGAATCGAGAAAAACCCAAGCACATTTTTTCAAGGGTGAATAATAAACAGCAAAGCCCTGTTAGATTTCCTCCTCTCATCGATCCTTCTCTCAGAAAAACAGCACCTGGTAAATTATTTCTTGTACCATTTTAGAGATTTCAACTCCTGATTCTGATTGTTTCAGTATTAAATTCTTTATTATGTCTCTCCTCAGTTGCATCTTCAGCTTCAGCTTCAGCTTCAAAGGTGTTCGACAGTATTCCGGATACATCACACAAGTTGCAGAACATGGGTTAGTTACCAATTTCTCGGCTAAATTGATATGATTATGTTTATTTATTTACTTGAAAAGCACCATCAATTTCACAGTGGTTCTTTCAATTTTAGTGGACTTGGTGATGTGGAGAGACGTTTCAAAATCAGCTTTTGCTTTTGGAGGGGGAATGTTCTTCCTGCTCTTATCATCCTTCATAGGAGAGCTTAATTTTAGGTAAACATTACAAGCCACAGTGATTACAACTCTCCAATAATCTCTGTTGCCATCACTTCCCATCACTGAATTCTATTTTCAGTCCTGATTTTCTACAGCTTGATTTCTGGAATTTCCTACCTGGGCCTTGTCTATATTGCTACTAACTTCTTATCTAAATCAATTCTATTCAGGTAATCCTCCCAAACAACAAATCTTCTTAGTAAAAAGTTCCCATTTTTCTGTTTCTGTCTTTTTTGAAGATATATGTAAATTTTCCTGAATAAATTCTCTGGTACTTCAGTTTATTTGCTCGTTAGAACAGGGAAAAGATGCAAGGTTTTGATTTTTGGTTTTTCTTCTTCAGGTCAGGTAGTAGCAGCAAGCACTTTACAAAGCGACAAAGAAGTACTATTAGAACTGAAGACATTCCTTCAAGGTAACAATCCATTCAACAGTGGTCCATATATGAAATGGAACAACAATTCTTCCCCTTGTTTCTAGCCTGGAATTACTTGCAGTGCTAAACGGGTCACCGGAATCAACCTCTCCGTTTACAATATCTCAGGCAAGATGTTTGGAAATTACTCCTCTAAGCTTTCTGAACTGGATCTCTCCAAGAACACGATTGACGGGTCGACTCTTGTATAATTGATTGTTCTTTTCTACTGATATATTAGCTATAATGATGTGCTGGGTCCAAAACAGAGGCCTGATCATTTCAATCATGCTTTGGAATGGAATAATTTGAATAAGATGATACTGTCAAAATTTTGAACTTGGGATTTTGCCATATTTGTTGAAGTCAATTTAGAAATAAAAACAGAGACTAAAGGGCTGCCTATATATATTCTCTCTGTTCAGCCCTTCTTCCTTGGATATTTGCAGGATCTCCATGTTGAATGCATGTCCGTTATTTAGTTAGTGATGCCACTGCTCTGCCAAACCCACTAAGGGGGAAGGAAAGGCTTCAGTTGGTATTTTAGTCTGTACAAATTCATGAGTGATAGGACTAAAACGCAAGGTCTCTTTAAATGGTATAGCACAGACCAACGTTTTAGGACTTCACACCTTTATTTTCTTGGGTGATCTTGATTTACTTGGCTGCAGATAGCACCTCAAGTTTCTCCTCATATTGTTCTTTTATTTGTGTGTCTTTTCTTTTTTGCATAATCAGGAAAGGAAAGAGAACCTCTTAAGAACTTCCCCCCCCCCCCAACTAAGTGCTATTGATTACTTCTAGGTTTTAAAATAACAGATTAGAAATGTACCCTTTTGGAGCATTCTTAGGCATACCAATCCAGACAGCTAAATATTTAAGGTATTCAGGTTGCAATGAACCTGTTATTTTTCCTGTGGATTGGTGGTGTTTTGCAAATGCATTGATATACACAGTAGTGTTCTTGATAGAGTTGATCATGATGGGGAAGAAGGAAGCTTTATTTGTATATTTGATTGTTTGACTGGTTTTGTAGTTAAATTGCCTTTTAATATTTTACCTTTCTTGAGTGATATGCTAATGAATTTCTGGTGACTTCTGGAAGGAATGCATGGCAGAGTTTGGGTGCTTTGCAGCCTGAAGAAGCAATGCGGAAGTATATAGATATAGTTGACAAGCAATATCCTTGCAGCTGGGTCTACTGGGGTGAGTACTCCATTACTTTATATGAGTGCAGTTTTTGGGCTTGTATACTTTTTTTACTGAGTTCTTTAATCATCCTCTCTTTTTTGACCATGTTCTTCACTTCTTCATTTATCCTTTCTTATGGTTGTTATAACAAGAAACGTAAAGATGGAGGCCATGATATGTTGGGTTTTGACAAACACAAGTCAATTCTCTTCATACATTTACTGATTTACATGTGGGTTTCATGAAGGATAATGAATTACTTATCAAAACTGAATCATGTTTTGACTACCATATAGTATTGTAAGAAGCATTTGAGAATGCAATTCTCTCTCATACTGTGTGTTTAGAGTTCTTAGAATCATGTTTTGACTATCATATAGTATTGTAAGAAGCATTTGAGAATGCAATTATCTCTCACACCGTGTGTTCAGAGTTCTTATCATCAAGTTTGTTAGATGCATCTAACTAAATGTTTGTAAACATATGTTAGGATATCTTATTATCACTTATAAGATAACTAAATGTTTGTAAACAATTACAGAAACAAACTTTAATTTGGGAGGGTTTGAGTGCTAGAAATATATTCACCCTTACCCACCCATCCTTTATATCGTATGCTGTGGGATTGAAGCTTGGATTAATCTATGTTTCCCTATTTCCCTCTCAAAGGAAAATCTGAATTTGGTTGGATTAGTGCTTGCTAGAAGCTTTCAGTAGGTAAATATTTTCTATGTATTCATGAATGCGCATTCTCATTTTCTATGGAACTGTTTTGACTCTGTTCAAGGATAATGAGGGTCATGCATAACCAAAAGAGCAAGTGGCGCCTCAAGTTCTCGAATTTGAAGAAGATTGGAATGTGATATGAGCTCACTTGGTAACAGGCATTATTGGTACTCTTTCCACATCAACACATTGGTGCTTAGGTGTAGTGCGCAGTTGTTGGATTTATGACTAACAAGCCCAACTGGGATTCTTTGTAGTGCTGTTTCGGGTTTTGTTGTGATTCCCATATTGTTACACATTAGTAAGTGCTTCTCCTTACTTCCACAAGGGAAATGATTGTTAGGAAAAGGGAAGCAGAATTTGTTCGTGAAAAGGGGATATTCTTGTAGCTTGAAACTGTTATCAATGTGCAATTCTCTGTGTTTTTTATTCTTTTTTTTCTTTTCCCCTCGGGTTTTTTTCTTGATTTCTCATTCAGAAACTGTTAATCTGCTGTTACTAACTGGAACTTCACATGGAACAGATGGGAGTTACATACCATGAACCTGAGTATTGGAATTTTAGTGAGGGGAGAAACAAATATTTCAGCCATGCCACAAGCCAACTTACGCGATTTAAAAAGATCTGTCTCTACTTGTATCTCTATAAGCCAGTAAGGGTGACTTCTCTTTATTGAACAGGTTTATGTCTATATTGTACTCGAAATTGTATAATCCATGTATATTGTTTCTCAGGCATGTGCTGGAGAAATATGCTAATGAGGATGTTTCATTGGGATCTTGGTTTATTGGCTTGGATGTGGAGCACATTGATGACAAAAGTTTCTTTTCTAGTACCCCACCTGGCAAATTCCTAGTTCCTCATGATGCTTTACTTCTGTTTGAAGATGTGCTGACAATCAACCTTTGATCCTGTTAGAAAAGAAGAAGAAGAGAAGAGGATAGCGACTGCTGAACCAATAGAAAGTGTAAATCTGTTTTATGAATTTTAATCATATCAATGCATTTGCTGATTTCAGAGTGTTTGCTTTCCTCTCTTGTAAATGTTCGACAATCAATCTAGAACATTTCTTTATGGTATTGTGAAGTTTATTTCCCCCCATTTTAGGTTTTCTATATAGGATAGTGGGAAGGTGCTGTTAATGTGAATAAGTTGGTAGTTTGAATGATCATGAAATCTTTGTAATATCTGATTATCTGAAGATTGGTTTTTCCTTGAATGGTGGTGTATAGAGATTTCATTGCGTACTACTTCGATAACCAGTCTCTAAACTTGCATCCTGTAGGAGACCTTGCTGCTTAGATTGGCTTTTCCTTGGATGGTGGTATGTAGAGATGTTCATTGTGTGCTACTTCTGATAACAAGTCTCTAAACTTGCATGATGTGGGAGACCTTGCTGCTTCTATATTCTCTTGATGGCAAGGAACATGGATAAGATGTGCTTCCATTATTGACTGGTTGGGGCATATGAGCCCTCAAGTTATTTTAACAACTGCCTACTTGAATGATGAAAGAGATCTTTCTAGTTTCCTATGCATATGTTTGGAGTATATAACTGGATTGGTTGCTTGGATTTAATGCATGACATTCGATGATTAAGGTAATTGAACTTGTTTTGTGTTTTGCATCATTAAAACACCTGAAGCATTTTAATTGGAATCTTGATCCTAGAAGGCCCTAGATTAAGAGTAATGATTTATGACCTTCAACTTTTGGCCTTAATGTGCTAGTGTAATTGGATTTCAGATTCCATTTACAACAATAATAGAGTACCATATGACCTAGTGAAAACCATGACAATAGTTTTGGATGTACAATATAGATTCCAGCCTCGTTGTCCAGTAGACAGTGAACTGATTATAAGTTTCTGAAGCATGGCTATGTTTTGGTTTTTCGATCCAGGTTAACCATCACATTCCTTCCTATGCTAGTGCATCTTCATCAAGATCAACTTGATTTTCTAATCAACTTCTTTGGGGGTAAAGGATCATCAACAGACCAGTCTCCAAATGTGGCTCAGGATTTTGATGAGTCAAAAATGCCTCCAGAGAAGACCAGTCAGTTTGGTGGGAGTGCTATCGTAGAAGAGGCATTGCTTCCTTATTTCCAAGTGGTTTTATATGTTTCTTTTTCATTGTACAGTGTACTAATTGTCTGCACCTGTTGCTTGAGAATATTGAATCATTGGTATTATGACTAGTATTTTTTGTCTATATTTGGAGTTCCAATATCCATTCCTCACATTAGTGTCATTATTTGAGTTACAAACTTACAGTTTAGGATTGTATTATCCCCATCTTCAAATATCCAAACGGTTATTGTGATTGTTGGCCTTTTGCCCTTTTCTTGCTATTTCAATTGGTTGAGCTTATTCATCGCATTATTGCATTAAACTTGCCAGTTTTGGTCTGTCATTCACAAAGTTTGTTTAATTCAACGGTAAACCATGATATCTACTATTTGGGTAATAAGTAGGAGCATCACTTATTTTCTCCAATATATTTATTCAAGGATTAACATCGTCAAATGTCGTATTTTTAAAGGGAACCAACCCCTTTCAACCATGCCTTTCCTCCAACAATGACTTCATTATAGTTGTTACACATTGTCTTTTGTTTTCTTGCATTGATCAGGAATCCTTGTTGCCATGCAATATTGTCATCCTTCGTGGTGTGGTATTAAGAAGTAGGAACTAAAAAGCAACCTAATTATCAAATATAGAAGAAATCATTATGTTCAATGCCATAGTGAAACAATTATGATACTTCCAATATGTCTAATTTATAAAATCCAAATTTTGCTAACACATGTTCAGTTACCAGCAGGGGAATCGGCCCGGGTGACTATGTTCTTCTTTGATATTGTGGTGAGAATGTTCTTCTGCTGTTGCAGGCGTTTCTTTAATACGGACACATTCTATTCAGACTGACTGGATTTTTCTATTCATTACGTGTACTAACAATTTAGTACTGGTTACCTTGTTTCTCTATGATAGGTGGTGCATCTGATGGTGACAGACAGAGGAGAGAAAGTTGAACCTCCATGGAAAACCTTATGTGGTTCAATATTTGTCTTGTGGATATTTGATCAGCACTTGTGTTGCACTCTGTGGCCAGATACAACACCACGTTGAATGACCACCCCATGAAAGGCACCACAGCTGATTCTTCTATGTGTGCAATTCGTTGTTACCCCTCTGAGTTAATCTAGGATCCATTTTAATATGTTCACTAAACCTTCTCACTGACTGGATTCTTTTCTTTTATATCCCCGGAGTTAATGTAAATAAATTCTCTTACATGGACTTAGATGAAACAACACATTCACATTAGTATTTGACTACATTGTCTGATCGGTTAATTTCTTTGTTAACAAGTGAATTGAATATTTTGCCGCACCGACAGGTTCACGCATTTTTGTTACAATGCAAATAAAGCATACATTCATATGTGAACGGCATTTTCGCCTATTCAAAGTGTTATTTTTTCATATGTATGAACGTGAAAATGTGCTAGTTTTTTTATTATTTCGTAACAGGGAATTTGATACTTTTTGATCTCGGGATGAAATGGGAACCAACCCCATTGGTGTATGTGTTCTCATGAAGAAAGTACTTGGTTCCCTTTTAAAGTTCGTCAACGTATTTTCTCTCTGTGTTGACAGACGAAACGGGCTGGTTCCCTTTAAAAGGGAATCGGCCCATTTGCTCTCTGTGTTCACGAAACGGGCTGGTTCCCTTTAAAAGGGAATCGGCCCATTTGCTCTCTGTGTTCACAGACGAAACAGGGCTGGTTCCATTTAAAAGGGAATTGCCCCATTTGCTCTCTGTGTTGACAGACGAAACGGGCTGGCTCCCTTTTAAAGGGAATCGGCCCATTTGCTCTCTGTGTTGACAGACGAAACGGGCTGGTTCCCTTTAAAAGGGAATCGGCCCATTTACTCTCTGTGTTCACAGACGAAACGGGCTGGTTCCATTTAAAAGGGAATCGCCCCATTTGCTCTCTGTGTTGACAGACGAAACGGGCTGGCTCCCTTTTAAAGGGAATCGGCCCATTTGCTCTCTATGTTGACAGACGAAACGGGCTGGTTCCCTTTAAAAGGGAATCGGCCCATTTGCTCTCTGTGTTCATCAGACGAAAGGGGCTGGTTCCCTTTAAAAGGAACGCCCCGTTTCGCCTCTGTGTTCATCGGGATTAGGGCTTGGTTCCCTTTAAAAGGGAACTGGCGCCCATTTGCTCTCTGTGTTCACAGACGAAACGGGCTGGTTCCCTTTAAAAGGGAATCGGCCCATTTGCTCTCTGTGTTCATCAGAGGAAAGGGGCTGGTTCCCTTTAAAAGGGAACTGGCCCGTTTCGCCTCTGTGTTCATCAGATTACAGGGGCTGGTTCCCTTTAAAAGGGAACTGGCCCATTTGCTCTCTGTGTTCACAGACCAAACGGGCTGGTTCCCTTTAAAAGGGAACTGGCCCATTTGCTCTCTATGTTCACAGACCAAACGGGCTGGTTCCCTTTTAAAGGGAATCGGCCCATTTGCTCTCTGTGTTCATCAGACGAAAGGGGCTGGTTCCCTTTAAAAGGGAACTGGCCCGTTTCGCCTCTGTGTTCATCAGATTACAGGGGCTGGTTCCCTTTAAAAGGGAACTGGCCCATTTGCTCTCTGTGTTCACAGACGAAACGGGCTGGTTCCCTTTAAAAGGGAATCGGCCCATTTGCTCTCTGTGTTCACGAGACAACGCGGGCTGGTTCCCCTTAAAAGGGAATCGGCCCATTTGCTCTCTGTGTTCCCAGACGAAACGGGTTGCTGCCGTTTAAAAGAGAATCATTCCCTTTGGTATGTGTTCACATAACAAAACGGCGGTGATCCCAATTTTGTCATCGTGAATTGATTTGGGTTCGTAGTCAAATTAATATGTTCCATCACACTGTTATAGTCACTGAAATTATAAATTGAAGACTTACAGTAATGTTTAAAGCCACAGATGTAACACTAATAAAAGGGAATCAATAATTTAAAAAAATAAAACCATATATGGGTTGAATTATTTGTTTCATCACCGCTTAACTCTCATATGGACAATATATATGAAAGATTATATAATTGATTCTATACAATATCATACATTATAGGTGAACTTGTTTTGACAACTACTTCCAACCCTTCAAATACATTGTGATAAGTGTTTGACATAGATAGAGTACATTTTTTTGAAATAAAGTACTCAACTACCCATCCACTTTACTATTGTCCTACCGTATATGTTACAGATAGTGACATTGAACGTCTGGGGTTAAATGTTTCTTGAATAAAGTACATAACAAGAAAGTAAGAATAGCCAAACACATAAGAACAAAATTACAAGATGTTCCAATGTAATTTGGTCCAACAGTCTTTGATTTTGCCGTTGATGATTAAGGGTTCGCCTTGCAGCATCCAAATTCATCGGATTGCGATGTCGGTCGTCAAATATTGGTGGTAATCTCACCTCATGTCCTCGACTATTCACACTTTCGTAAGACGTTGAAGCTGTAGAACGTACATACGTTGCTGCTTCACTGCCACACATCTGATCTACCCAAATAAAAGAAAATGGATGCTTTACACCATTTGGGCACCTATAAAATCTCCGTCCTGGATTTTTTGTTGTATTTGAAGTGAGCAGCAACATCCTCCCTTGCCCGCAATAGCATAATGGAGTGGGTTGCTCCATACTTGTAGATGACCCATCTTCACAATAGCATCCACCCATTCCGGAGTTTCGTATCACTGAACTGCAGCAAAATGAAGATTTGAAAACACATTAGTTATTGAGTTTTATATAGACCTATACAAATGTTGCCCCTTTGCGAAGACAATGTATTATTTTAAACCCAGACTTTGAAGTACACATATACGTAGATATTGCGAGTAAACCCAGTGTTATGCACCAGGATAGTAAGAAGCTGAAACCAAATGCAACGGGAATTGGTTTACATTATTCAAAAAGCCTACAGATTCACAACGGAAAGTAAGGGAGGATTGTTTGTACCAAAAGTGGATGTGATTGGCTCTGATATTGGTAGACTTATACAGCTAATCATAAGCAATGGTAGAGTGGCCATGCATTGTTTCTAGCCATGGACAATGACTCTGCTGGCATTAACGGTGTCAGTGGCTTCCCCTACTCGACTCTCCGATAGGGAAGGGGTGACAAATAGGCGGGAGATTCCGAGTGGGTCTACAGCAGTGAAGGGAGTGGTTCGGGGAGGTACGGGGAGGGATTAATGGATTTTACGGGAGGAATGGTTTGTAGTGGCATCAGGGGCCAAGGGACTAGGGAGGAACAGTTAATTGCCAGGCTTTACTAGAGCAAGCAAAAGCGGGGTGGATCAAAGACTTCATAGTAACGACAATGGGGAGGAAGGAACCATTCCGTTTCGTCTCTGTGATCACTCTGAGAATCATATATTATAGGTAAAATTGTTTTGACAAGTACTTACAACCCTTGATTACAATTTGATCAGTCTTTCACATAGATACAATATATTTTGTTAAAATAAAATTTCAGTAATACCCAACCACTTTACTCTTATCCTCTTGTCTATGTTATAGTACTGACTTTGAACGTAGGGCGTTTATATTTTTCTTGAATAAAGTACATAACAAGAAAGGGAAAAAACCCAAACACACAAGAACAAAATTACATGATACAACATTGTGATTCGGTCCAACACTGATTGATTGTGCACTTGATGAGTAAGGGCTCGCCTTGCAGCAGCCAAATTCAGCGGATTGCGTAGTGGCTCGTCATATATTTTTGGCGATCTCACCTCATGTCCTCTACAATTGACATTGTCATACGACGTTGAAGCTCTAGAATGGACGTACGTTCTTTGCTTCATTGCCACACATCTGATCTACCCAAATAAAAGAATGTGGATGCCTTACACCATTTGGGCACCTATAAAATCTCCGACCTGGATTTTTTGTTGTGTTTGAAGTCAGCAGTAACATCCTCCCTTGCCCGGAGTGGGTTGCTCCATACTTGTAGATGACTTTGTCTTCACAATAGCATCCACCCATTCCGGATAAATGATCACACAACTGCACCACATTCACAGGTCCACAAGCACATTAGTGAGTCAAATATGGAGATCTACAATTCTAACCCCTTTCTTAAGACCCTACCTGTAAATTGCTGTCAAATCAATTCCATATACTTCACCCCCATTAAAACATTGTGAGACCTTCACTGTTATCCACTACACCCTCATTTGACATAAACCTTTCACTAAACCACGAGTCTCAATAAAATCCTAACCCTAATATGACCAAATACTATTTTTTGGCCTAGTCAAGCCCACCTGTTCATAGCAGATCTGGTCATTAACTTCTACTGGTCCCCTACCAATCTAGAACTACATCATGTAGCCACCCTATTTGCCTGGTATAAGGCTTTCTTAAGGTTGAGTACTCAATTAGGAGACAACAAATGATAGTAAAAGTTTTAGTTCACCTTCGCACTTTAATGTGCTGTATTGGACATACTAGATTGTGTAGCATTATAGATGTTTACCATGAGTGCAAAACATGACTTCAAAATTAAAGAAAATGAGTTTAAATGAGACAAGCAAAAAGCTTCGGAGGCTGCATATTTGACATGTTCTGCAATATCCAGGTAATTCATAACTAGTAGAACATGATAATTCACCTGGGAAAATCAATCTTGTGCAAAACAGTTGTATTTCATATTTATACTTCCAAGTCAAGGTACCATCTTTGTAGTGTCTAGAATTCAGACAACATAAATTATATTGCTTGCATCACTTGTCTAAGAAATAAAAAGAGCTGCTCTTCACCGATTCTTTGGTGTGAAAGTTGTGGGAGTAATTCTTCCCGTTTTCTTATATTAAATAAAAAATAAAAAAAAAGACACTCCACGTAGAAACCCATAGACATGCATTTGAGAAAGAAAGGAGTCATCAACCATTAAAATATGAAAGTTTTCACATGCATCCAAAGAAAATTTAAATGAGCATTCACCACCACAAGATGAACTCTCATTCAATCAGTGATTTTAAACTCAAAAATTCTGCCAAGGTGAGTGGAGTAGGCAAAACAATTTAGCAAAGATGAGGGTCAATTTAAAATTGGGAAGGACAAATATTGGTATAAAGTATAACAAAAACGGGAGGAAGGGGAATAGAATGTCATACGGGGGCAAATTTAAAGGGCATTCCTACAATCGAGACCAATCTAAGGTGGAAATGATTTCAAAGTTGTTTAACAACAGAGTTTTGAGAAACAAATGCTTCTCTGTATAGTTGCTCCACCTAATCCCAATTTCCCACCACTTTTTCTACAGATAAGGTTGGGGGTGTGGGGATAGGATGGCTTTGATCCCAGGCCTGAAAGCTTGAAGTCCACATGCTTTATCAGTGACCCTACCTAACACCTTTCATAAGTGTTTCAGCTATCTAAAAATAATTGCAACCCTCAAATCAATAGATAACTTCAGTTTTCAACATTAAATACGGAAAAGCAAGTGGCACAAAAGCACACCATAAATTGTACTTTGATGGGAGGACCAGAAAATGGCGGTTGCCAGTTGGATCTCCATAACAAGAACTGCAGGCATTCCAACCCGAGTGGTGTAGTTCATCATGTAAGTAAGGCACAAGTAGTCGATGGATAACTTTTGAATAAGTAGGTGAGCTTGGATCTACATCCAGTGTGGCCAAGTAATCAGGCTTCTCTTTTCCTGTTCCTGTTCAATAATCAATCATAATTAGAAATTGTCACATCAAAAACTTGAAACAGAAAATAACTCAAATTATTGAAACATTGAGCAGGAATAGTGACTAATAAAAGCCACACAAGAAAAATCCAATTGATTGTCACTAGAAATTAAATAAAACAACTTTTTTCTCAACCATATCAACTACGCAGGCCTTGTTGTTGAGAACAGTGGAACCTGATTATCTCCTTAATAATGTTTATCAGGGTTATGTGGTTGGGGTATACATTGTGATGCCATTAAGATTTTCATGCAAAGTACTGGTTGTTTCCAAATGGTTGGGAAGGGATGCAGCAGAGAGAGATGCTCCTCGGCTGAACTGCTCCTGCAACTCATCATTGTTCACAGGATGCAAGCCCCTGACAAGGACATTTCTGATGGCTTGTCTATCAAGCATCAAATTTCTAGAGACTGAAGCATCTGAATCGATAAACCCACTATTATTTGCAACTGGGAAATCATCATGGAGATTATTTATTTCATCCACTTGCGAAGTTGGGAGCAAAGGATATCCATCTACTATCCGGCTTCGGCTATTAAGAATCAGCGACTGGATAAGTGCATCCGACAACATATTTGAGGGCATCCCATCTAAAACCATAGGACTTTGATCAGCATTTTCTGGCAATGTGTTGTTTAGAAAGTTCATCATCTGACAACTGGACAAGAAGGAAAATGTTGTGCATCATATATAACCGCTACTAAACCATTCTTTGAGGATTGAAGTCATTAGTCAATCACTTGGCAAAGAAAGAGAAAGATTAGTCACTTCAACCAGTACAAAATACTCTGGTTAATATAATGTGATTGGGGTATATTCAGAAACATGAGTTAAAGTTACACTCACAAAATTGTAACACTAAAACAGCCTCAAAACTAAATCTCTAGCTAGTTGTCATAAGCATTCCCAGTGGATCTCCCCAACAAAGATAAGACATGGGAATATTGAAATTCACTTTTCAGTTCTCTCACAAAGGGCTTATGTGCTATAATTGGTATTTTGTCACTCTCTGCATCTGTTGCTCATCAAAATAATATCAGCCTGGAATACTAAAGACACCAACTGAATAATAGCACAAGCGATGAAAGAATTTGCTGAAAAACAAAACATAAACAACAATACACATCTGGGATCATCATCCAGAATAAGAGCGTCAAAAGAAAGGATTTCAAATAGCAAAATATTTGCACTAAAATGTGTATTTATTCATAACTGAGCTAACAATCAGACATACATGGATGAATCTTATCCTGCCTTGGAACTCATTGACAACTACAGTTAACCTGATTTACTTCACACATTATCTGAAGGAAGTTGCAAAGAAGAGATTTTTTAATTTTTTTTTTTTTTTCTTTTTCTTTGAGGCATCCTCATTGCATCTCATCTGACCTTTTATGAGAGCTTCAATTTATAGTGATCTGGGGAGTCCTTCAAATTAATTGATTATCATTATCTGTGATTGTCATACATTTAATATCAAAAGGTCGTGCTATCATTCACAGCATATGACTTCCAATTATTGCCTAAAAACTCTCCTTTGACTCCAATAGCCTCTTTACTGTCAGAAAGAATGCTACAGACCCCACATTCTCCCAGTGATGCAAGAAACAAGATTACCCAGGCCCTCACACAGGTATAACCACAAGGAAGCAGCTCAATTAGCAAGGACTAGGTCCCATAATTAAAAGCACTGACCGACAGAGTTATCATCATTGGGTTTGGGAAATTGGGTGTGAACCAATGAAGAGTGGGTGCATCATATCCCATTGATTAGTCTCCAGGTCTGTTCTTGACTATTGACTGGTCTGCATCAGCAGATATTATAAAGAGAGAAAAAAAAAAAAAAAAAAAAAAAGGAGGCAATAATAGAACTTCATTACCATGAGCTGTGAGTTGATAGCCATGGCAAGACCAAAGAAACCTACCCAAAGAAGAGAAAGTGAAGAATAATTAATACAGCAACAGTAAAAAGGTTCTTCTTTGGATAGTTCAACTGTAAAAGTTTTGAACAATTCAGAAATCTGATCTAACCCAGTTTGGCCATCCCCCAAATGGTTATGGAACTTCCATATCGAGCCAAAACAAACAGCAATATTGCTAGCTGCCATTATCAAAATTTTATCTTTCTTAGTAACTCTGCTTCCTTAGAGAGAGAGAGAGAGAGAGAGAGAGAGAGAGAGAAAGAGAAAGAGATGTTTATTTTACACTTCACCTTCATTGTAGAGGCAGGATCCCCTGATAAGAGGCCCTTGAGATTCACTAGAAACTCATTCAAGTAAGGAAGGTTTCTGTTTAATAACTTGATTGCTTCTTCTTCTTCCACTTTACAATCCTTGTTTGATATATCCACAC
The DNA here is from genome assembly GCF_041222555.1 of Hakea prostrata. Taxonomy (NCBI): domain Eukaryota; kingdom Viridiplantae; phylum Streptophyta; class Magnoliopsida; order Proteales; family Proteaceae; genus Hakea; species Hakea prostrata. The sequence goes on from NC_142608.1 coordinate 57,255,354, forward strand.
CTATATTTCCCCTGTTACATTTGGTTTCTCGGATAAGGAATACAAAATCAAAAAGACAGAAACAGAAAAATGGGAACTTTTTACTAAGAAGATTTGTTGTTTGGGAGGATTACCTGAATAGAATTGATTTAGATAAGAAGTTAGTAGCAATATAGACAAGGCCCAGGTAGGAAATTCCAGAAATCAAGCTGTAGAAAATCAGGACTGAAAATAGAATTCAGTGATGGGAAGTGATGGCAACAGAGATTATTGGAGAGTTGTAATCACTGTGGCTTGTAATGTTTACCTAAAATTAAGCTCTCCTATGAAGGATGATAAGAGCAGGAAGAACATTCCCCCTCCAAAAGCAAAAGCTGATTTTGAAACGTCTCTCCACATCACCAAGTCCACTAAAATTGAAAGAACCACTGTGAAATTGATGGTGCTTTTCAAGTAAATAAATAAACATAATCATATCAATTTAGCCGAGAAATTGGTAACTAACCCATGTTCTGCAACTTGTGTGATGTATCCGGAATACTGTCGAACACCTTTGAAGCTGAAGCTGAAGCTGAAGATGCAACTGAGGAGAGACATAATAAAGAATTTAATACTGAAACAATCAGAATCAGGAGTTGAAATCTCTAAAATGGTACAAGAAATAATTTACCAGGTGCTGTTTTTCTGAGAGAAGGATCGATGAGAGGAGGAAATCTAACAGGGCTTTGCTGTTTATTATTCACCCTTGAAAAAATGTGCTTGGGTTTTTCTCGATTCTGATGATGAACTTTCTTCTCTTCATTCACAAATTTCCTGGGTTTCTTCTCTTCATTCGCAACTTTCTTGTTCACATTAACAGAGATAGGTATAGTCATAGGCTTTTCATGAATCTGGAGAACCTTCTTTGTTTCTTCTCCTATTTCTTTAGGTTTTTGTCCTGCAAAGCTGACTTCTTTATCATCATAAATCTTCTTCTCAACCTCAATCTCTAAATTACCCACTTCATCTTCTCTTTCGTACTCACCATCAGCATCGATACCTTCATCATCCGTCAAAATTTTTCGAGGAGAATCAAATGAAACAGAAACATCAAGCTCCTTCCGAGACGCTTCATCGCTTAATCTCTTCAATTCCCATTTCGTCTTCCTTATCTGAGATGGGTTTCTGTCATTCCAAGTTCTCCTCTTCCCAGAGGTTCCATCATTGTGATTCCGCTTCACCCGGTTGTAAAATTGAAGCCCTTTATCCTCACCAACGACTCCTTCTGAATTCTCTGCCCCACTGAACACCTTGATCCCACCATTGACTGCATCGCTCTTCATTCTAATTTCCCAAACAGACCCAGCAACCACAGAATTTTTAGCTGCTGGTCTTCGTTTAATAAAATCCATCTCTGTTTCTTCACTCTCTCGCTATGATTTGCTTCTTTGCTAAGTTTGCATCAGACGATTATGCAAATTTTCTCCTTCGAAGAACACCCAAAAGACCCAGAGCACAGACTTCTCTTCTCTCCCTCTCTTTCTCTCTGAGATAAGCAACATGCAGATGAAGGAAGCTAAATTTAGGGGAGAAAATGGGGGAGAGCGAAAACGTGGGGAAAGACCGTCTAAATTTCTCAATTTCTCTTCTTCTTTTCTGAGAAATCCTCAACTGGAAACAGCCTGTTGGGACGCGCCATGAATAATACTGAGAGTCAGCCTGTTGGGATCGCCTTGTGCTTCCTCCTCTTCTTCTCCAGATTGCCTTGTGCTTCCTCCTCTTCCTCCTCTTCTTCCTCTTCTTCCTCTTCTTCTCCAGATTCGTCGGACCTCGAAATCGAAATCACGAAATGAGGGTTGGGCGGTTTCAGATTGGGTTTTGTGTTTTTCAAAATATTTTGAAAATCTCAGTGGTTTTTGAATTCGTATCTACGTATTTGACACAGGTATAAAACGCTTGATCGAACCGCCCAACTCGGACCGCCTAATACCACTTGGACCGAACCGTCAGCAAAAACCAAGTAATATAGGTGGGTTTATCATTTTTTAATGGAAATATGCTGCGAGCCGTCCGATTAGATCGGACGGCTCGCTCCACCGTAGTGCGCATTAATTACGCACGAGGAAAAAAAGATTAATAAATTCTGTTCATCTCCCTCCCCGCCCACAAACAATCAAAAAAAAAACCCAAAAACACTTGTTTGTTTTTTTTCTTTTTTTTTTTTTTTTTTTTTTTTTTTTTTTTTTTGCTGTTGCTGCCCAGGGGGGGGGGTTTTTTATTAATAATTTAAAAAATTAAAACCCCCGAGGGCAAAAAAACTTTTTTTTGGTTTTTTATGTATAAATAACCCATATTGGAAACTCACTATTAGGGCGGTTATAAAATAGGGTTATATATTTTGATAACCACCGCATTAGTGAGTAAGTGTGTAATTTATTCGCACGAGATTTATCTCTGAGAAACGACGGCTCCATCTTTCTCTCTCTTAGAATCGCAGGCTTGGAAATTTTTTCCTTTCCTCGTTTTTGATCTTCATTCCATTAATTCACGGCATTTGGGTTGTAAATATCAGTCTCTTTCCTAGTGATTGTGGAATCACCCCGGTAGAGCTTTAGTGGTTGAACGAGAACGTGGATCTAGACTTCCGCTGTGAATACTTCATAAAAGGGAAAGCGAATCCAGGTAAGGAATCTTTCCCCCGTCAATTAAACAATATTGAATTGAACTATTTTTGAAGTATTACCAACATTGGTATCAGAGCCATTGGTTCCCACGGTTATTTGTTCCTCCCCATTGTTTATTTTAATTGTATGGATCCAATGGGAGGATCAAGTGTTTAATACGAAACCCATGGGATAATTGATAGGGTTTATGGAAACCCTTATTTTGGTTCGGATCCGAGTGGGAGATCCTTGTGAATTTCCCTAATGAAGATTTGTATGAATTGATAATTTGTTCCTCCCCATTGTTTATTTTAATTGTATGGATCCAATGGGAGGATCAAGTGTTTAATACGAAACCCATGGGATAATTGATAGGGTTTATGGAAACCCTTATTTTGGTTCGGATCCGAGTGGGAGATCCTTGTGAATTTCCCTAATGAAGATTTGTATGAATTGATAATCCATGATGATAATTTTTTGTTTAAAATTTATTGTTGGATTTTTTTCATGTGTTTTTGGATGATTTTTTGAGTGAAAAAAAACGTGTTTTACCGTTTTTTGGAAAAATTTCGTTCATGAAAAATCCAGAAAAAACGCCGTTTTCTGGTCACAGAATGCCAGATGGATTTTCCGTCTGGGCAGACGGTCATCCGTCTGGTCACAGAATGCTAGACGGTCATCCGTTTGGTCACAGAATGCCGATTCGAATTTCCGTGCGGCGGACGGTCATCCGTCCCGGGCATAAAAAGCGACGGAATTCCGATGCGGGAGATGGATTTTTTTGGATATTGGTCTGTCCAATTCAGAATGTGTTTCTAACTTACTGGACACCAATGGCCCGATAATCTGTGTGATGTTTGGGCATTGAGGGCCTATTGGGGCCTAGTGGGAGCTAATGAGGTAGAAGTGTTCTGTGTGAACCACCTCATAGCTTTAACATGATTGCATGTTTTATTTTAATAAAACTATTTTTTATTTATGGGTCTATCAATCATGTTTGTTGCACAGAATGAAACTAGTGTATAAGTCTATGTGGGTTTGCATGAGAATTTGATTGAATGTTTTTTAGCATCTCTTTTGGTTTAAGTGCTTATCACATAGGTTGACTATGCTAGTGTGATTTGTTGTTGCATGAGTTGTGTTTTATGCTAGATTTATTGAACTCATTCTTGTATGTAATATCTCTAGAAAAAATGGCTGCTACCAAGAGCATTGTTGCTGACCTCACTAAAGGAGATAAGCTGAATGAGAGGAATTATGACCTCTGGCACCGAAAGGTGTAATATCTCCTGGAAGAGCAGGATATGCTGGAGACCATAAACCAGATCATGAACCCACCTGAGGAAGGTACCACTACACAGCATCGCAGGGACCTTGATACATACAATGCTTGGAAGAGGAAAGACCGGGTAGCCAGGATTACAATCCTGAGCTCCATGAGGAATGACCTGATGCTTCGTTATGAGAAGCATAGGACTGCAAAGTCTTTGTGGGAGGGTCGTGAAGTTTCGGTATGGAGGGACTTCCACCACAAGAGGCCGCCAGGACTCGGACTCACCTTTGACGGTTATAAGATGCGCCAGGGTCACACCATGAGGCGGCATATAACCATCATGTCTAACATGATTAGTGAGTTAAGCGCATGTGGGTGCCGGAAGGCGATGAGGAGCAAGTCTCCGCGATCATCGGGTCATTGCCAAAGACTTGGGAGCATATGAAGATCTTCTTGACTCATGCTTGATGAGGTCAAGACTTTCGATCAAGCCGCCAAGCACCTTGAGCTTGATGAGGATCGGATGTTGGCCGATGCCCCTCAAAGCGATGTATTTGCTGCTGAAGCTAGCACTAGTAAGGGTGCGGGCTTCAAGCGCAAGAGAGAGAAAGCTCAACCTCGGCGGTCCAAGCAAAGTAACCGGGGGTGGGAACAAAAACAAGAGTGGCCCCAAGCGTTCAAGGGGGACTAGTGCGTGCAAGAAGAAATCGGCTTTGATTTGCTTCAAGTGCCGAAAGCTTTGGTCATTTTGCTCATGATTGCACCGAGCAAGAGGTATGTCTTGTGTGTTATACCTCATCTTGTTATGTAACAAGTTCTACTATGCTTGCTGAACTAAATCCTTTGTGGATTGTTGATTCAGGTGCGACAGAACACATAACAAGGGAACGCTCGAGCTTCATGGAATACCGTCGTATTCCAAGATGAAGCAAAAGAATAACGATGGGGAACAGCTCAAGCGTGGAGGTTCATGGCATAGGCACATGCAAATTAGTTTTGCGAGGTGGCCGGACGTTGTTACTCCATGATGTCTTTGTATGCTCCGGACATTCGGCGAAATCTTGTTTCTTTTATTTATCTTTTAAGACATGGTTTTAGAGTTGTATTTGAAAACAATTCTTTGGTTTTGTATCTGGGTGATACAGTTTATGGTTATGGTTTTCTTAATAATGGTTTCATTGTATTGGATACAATTGATTATTCATTTAATTCTAGTAGTGCTTTTGTTTGCCAAAATACTGTGTGTATTGATTCTAATTTGTGGCATGCTAGACTAGGACATATTGGCTTAGATAGGATGAACAGGTTGGCAAGAGAAGGTCTCTTAGGCCAAGGTTCACTATCTGATTTGCCAACCTTGTGAGTCATGTCTAGCGGGAAAAGCAACTAGAAAACCATTTAAAAAGGCTTTGAGAGCCTCTCTTCCTTTAGAACTTATCCATTCAGATGTGTGTGGACCCATGAATGTGCATACTAGAAAAGGACAGTCTTATTTCATCACATTCATAGATGACTATACAAGGTATGGTCACATTTATCTAATTTCTCATAAGTCGAAGCTCCGGGAATTATTTAAGAAATTCATGAGCTTAGTTGAGAATCAGTTAGATAAAAGGATTAAAACTCTTAGAACGGATAGAAGTAGAGAGTATCTCTCCGATATGTTCAAAGGGTTATGTGATGAGAAGGGGATATCTAGACAACTTACTATTCCAGGCAAGGTTTAAAGTATCGGTATCGAGTATCGTATCGGTAAGTTGAATTTAAGAGACGTATCGTCCTGTATCGAGTATTGTATCGCTCAGACTAATGTATTTTAGTGTAATTCAATAGAGAGACGTATCGAGATGTATCGTATCGGTTGGGTCAAATATGGATACGTATCGGCTAGTATTGTATGGTATCGTGGGATACTTTAAACCTTGATTCTAGGGACTCCACAGCAAAATGGGGTTGCTGAGAGGAGGAATAGAACCTTGCTAGACATGGTGAGATCCATGATGGCGCAGGAAATTCTACCCATCTCTTATTGGGGAGATGCTTTGCTGACTGCGGCCTATATCCTCAACAGAGTTCCAACCAAATCGGTTCCTTCCACACCATATGAGTTGTGGACCGGAAGGAAGCCAGATTTGAGTTACTTGCGCGCATGGGGATGTGCAGCATATGTTCACTCTACTTCTCACCAATATGGAAAGCTTGGACCCAGAGGAAGAAAGTGTATCTTTGTGAGATATTCTGAACCCTCAAAGGGCCATGTCTTCATTGGACTAGATGAGAGTGAGAGGAGAATGGAACTTGAGTCTAGGGATGCAACATTCTTGGAGAATGATTTTTCATCTCTTTCAGGAGTTAACAAAGAATCATCGGAATTCTTTGAGATACAAGATAGTGGTCTTGTCACTCCAGGGATTCGGATTCGGATAATGAACCCGGGGTTCATCCAGAAGATCCAAGTGGGAGTGGGAGTGCAGATGTGATAGCTACCTTAGACGGTGAGCAATCTGACATGCACTTGCGCCGTAGTGGGCGTGGGCTAGTTCTTCGTCGACGTTTCGACATAGAGGATGAAGCCTACATGGTAACTCCTGAAGAGATCGATTGTGAGATGACTTCAGTCGATGAGCATGAACCAAAGAGCGTGCAGGAAGCTCTTGCGGGGTCAAGCTCAAATGAATGGTTGAAAGCAATAAAGGAAGAGTTGGAGTCGATGAAAGTTAATCATGTCTGGGACTTGGTTGACTTGCCGCCAGGACAAAAGGCAATTGGGAACAAGTGGGTTCTCAAGATCAAAGAAAGGCGGATGGATCTATTGAGAGATTCAAGGCTCGTTTAGTGGCTAAGGGCTACACCCAACGAGAGGGCGTTGATTATGAGGAAACTTTTTCCCCAGTGGTTAGGTTTGCCTCAATTCGCCTCATACTAGCCATTGTTGCTCAGTTGGACTCGGAGCTTTATCAGATGGATGTAAAAACTGCTTTTCTTAATGGAGAACTTGAGGAAGAGATCTATATGGATCAACCTTAAGGTTTTGAAGCAAATGGACTTAAGCGCAAAGTGTGCAAGCTTAAGAAGTCCATATATGGCTTAAAGCAAGCATCTAGACAGTGGAATGTGCGCTTCCACCAAGCTATGATGGAAAATGATTTTTCCATGCTTGAGGAAGACCACTGTGTTTACACCAAGAGATCTGATAATAATTATGTCATTCGACACTCGTACGTAGATGACATACTTATGGCTAGCAATAGCAAGGAGCTATTGGAAACCATTAAGAAATGGTTGTCCTCCGTATTTGATATGAAGGACATGGGTGAAGCAAGCTATGTGCTTGGTGTCAAGATTGTCAGAAATAGGCAAAAGAGATTACTGGGTTTATCTCAAGAGACCTATATTGACAATGTCTTGACGAGATACAGAGATGCACAACTGCAAACCATATGATACTCCAGTGGAGAAAGGTTTGCATTTGAGCCTTGATATGGGTCCTAAGACTCCAGAGGAGAAAACCAAGATGGAAAGAGTTCCATATTCCGGTGCGGTGGGTAGCCTTATGTACGCTATGATGTGTACTAGGCCGGATATTTGTTATGCGGTGGGTTTGGTTAGTTGGTACCAATCAAACCCAGGCATAGAGCACTGGAAAGCAATCAAGAGGATATTGAGATATCTCAGAGGAACGAGTAACTACATGTTGTGTTACCAAGGATCGGATTTGCGGTTAGTTGGCTATAGTGATGCCGACTGGGCTGGAGACATCGATCAGCGCAAATCAACCTCTGGATATGCTTTTTTGCTGAATGGCGGGGCCATTTCGTGGTGTAGCAAGAAGCGGAGCTTGTATATCCCTCTCGACCATGGAAGCGAGTATGTGGCATGCTCAGCTGCGGTTCAAGAGGCTGTTTGGTTGAGGAGATTCCTTCGACATACTTGGGATTGTGATGACATCCAAAGAGGCTGCCCTTGTCTCTCTGTGATAGTACGGCAGCTCTTAGCTATGTCAAGGACCCCAAGTATCATGGGAAGACCAAACATATACAGTTGAGATATCACTTTGTTAGAGACATTACATCAAGGAAGAAAGTTGTACTTAAGAACATATCTACTATTCAAATGGTAGCTGATCCTCTTACCAAACCTATAGCCAAGGATGTTTTTATTTCTCATGTAAAATCCTTGGGCTTGCGTAGATTGTGACTTATTTTTGTACTGAGACTTTCTTATTAATGAGTAATATGAGTTCATTCCAGCATTTATTTTATTCACTTTCTGTGTGATTGTGTTTTTTCTAGCATAAAACAAGATATGTCAATAGGCAAGAGAATGGCTCACTCACACGAGCATTCGCCTCTGGCGCCTTGGAGGCGAGCAGAGATGAGACGGATTGTGAATGACTTTGTGTAGGTCAATTCATAATCATGATGTCGCCTTGATTTCGAATCAAGATGAGTTTCTCTATTGTGAAGAGAATCGACATGAATGTTCCCACTATTCATGTTGCCTATAAGAGCCAGGTGAGAGTACTTTATGTGGCGCTAGGGTGGCGACAATAAAGAAACTCGAGTTAGGCGCAAGAGGTTGCGACTAGACTAAGACCTGTATGGTGTTGAGATGGACATACGTTCTATTGTATATAGAATGCTCCACCATAGCACATATATCATACTATGTGTGCTTAGCGATCATTGGAAATAAGAGGATGGATCCCTGCTCATCTCATTGTGTGAGTCCTGGACCTTATGGTCCATTAGTGTTCTTAGTGACTTTCGACGACATCATGAAACGAAGGGTTGATGTGGCTACTTTAGGGTGTTACCTATGGTCATGATTGATTCGACCTAAAGGGGCACTACCGGGAAAGGAGTCAATCCTAAGTGTAGTGATGGTGCAGGGGCGAAAGGAAAGGTTTGATTCAACTTGCACCCTAAAAAGTGTTTCTTGGCGCCAACGTTGTATGTGTTACGATAGTGAACATTTTAAGGACAAGAATGTGATCTCTCAGAGGGATCGAGATACCTTTAGTCTAGTGAGTTTGAATAAACCTAGGACACTGTGTTATACTAATGCTTATTTGATTTGTTTCTATGAGTGATGTGCCATTCTGGCCTTCTGGGAAGGTTTATAGTTTGGGGCTCACGCGTGCAGGTATATCACCGGTCGCACAACCCATTTTGCCAATATGACTTGTGGATATTAGTGTCTAGGACACAGGTGGTCTGTGTATCTAGAGATCAATATATATGTATATCTGTGATACATAACAGAGAGATTGAATATGTATATCTAGGATATACATGTGTGTTTGGGACACAAAAGGTCTATGTATCAGGGATACATAGCAGAGAGATTGAATGTGTATATCTGGGATATACAAGTGTGTCTGGGACATATTGAAAGATTAACACTTGCCCTTGTGCAAGTGGGAGCTGTTGGAATTTATTAATATGATTAATAAATTAAATGCCCAAGGGCAATATTGGAAACTCACTATTAGGGCGGTTACAAAATAGGGTTATATATTTTGGTAACCACCGCATTAGTGAGTAAGTGTGTGATTCATTCGCACGAGATTTATCTCTGAGAAACGGCGGCTCCATCTCTCTCTCTCTCTCTCTCTCTCTCTCTCTCTCTCTCTTAGAATTGCAGGCTTGAAATTTTTTTCCTTTCCTCGTTTTTGATCTTCATTCCATTAATCCATGGCATTTGGGTTGTGGATATCATTCCCTTTCCTAGTGATTGTGGAATCACCCTGGTAGAGCTTTGGTGGTTGAACGAGAACGTGGATCTAGACTTCCGCTGCGAATACTTCATAAAAGGGAAAGCAAATCCAGGTAAGGAATCTTTCCCCCGTCAATTAAACAATATTGAATTGAACTATTTTTGAAGTATTACCAACAGAGCGAAATCGGTTAGGCGAGCTGGCCTCTGGCGTGCTCTGGTATTGAAACGTATCACTCCCTGTCCCTGTCCTGGAGTAACCGAAATTGGCTCATCTGGAAGTGGTCCTGGGGTGGTCCTCCCTGTCCCTGTCTTGGAGTAACCGAAATTGGCTCATCTAGAAGTGGTCCTGGGGTGGTCTTTAAGTAGCCGTAACCTGCTCTGCTTGTTCTGCTGAAGGCTGCTCTGCACCAGAGGACCGGTGCTTTGGTTCGTATCAAATTCTTTATGGGGTATCAAGAATTACACGATACCCAACATTGCAGCTTTGTGACATCACGGTGTGCCTGAGGCCTTGATTCCGATAATTTTATGGCATCCTTCAGCGTTGCTTCGCAGACCTGAACGGTTTAATGAGATCATCAAGGAAGTCAAGGAAATGGGTTTTGATCCTTTGGAAGCATCGTTTCTCTCGGCAGCCTGTGTGATAGCTGGATTGAGCAAATCCACCTGGAAAGTTAAATTGGATATTCTCGGGAAATGGGGTTGGACAGAAGATGAGATTCTTTCAGCATTTAGAAAACAACCTATACTTATGAAATTGTCTGAGAAGAAGATCGTAGGAGCTATGGACATCTTTGTTAATACAATGGGTTTGGAACCTTCCGTAGTAGCCAAATGTCCAACTGTTCTTACTTATAGCTTGGACAAGACAATTATTCCTCGGTGTTCAGTTATTCAAGTTCTGCTCTCAAAAGGATTGATTGCTAAAGACTTAAGCTTAACTTCTGTGATGGTAAGATTGGAGGAGACATTCCTTGAAAGGTTTGTGATATTATTTCATCATAATATCATTTCTGCAGTAATTATATATACATTTCATCATAAAATATTATAATAAAATTATATTTTACCACTTTTGTGGGTTCCATATAACTCTATCATAATATTATGTAATCCTATTTGCAGTTAATTTATAATGGGATTCTTTCAATGAGAAAACAACTATATCTGGGATGGTGAATAAATTTGAGAAAAATCGACCGATTTGATCTGGGATGGTGAACCTTGAGACAGACATGTGACAATTGTTCTTATTCACGGTTCGAACCGGTCCAACCTTAAGCTCAATATAAAAACTAATAAATTATCGTTTCTAAAACACAGGGGTAAAAACGTCATATTGAGACCGAATTTATCGTTTCTCTAGCAATGGGCTTAGCCCATCTATGTGGGTTGGTTTGGGGTTTTAGAAAGGTTGCCCAAACCGTCTAGTGATTCCATACGTCCAGTCGTTGGATGCGCATCATCTGTAATGATTTGATCATAATCGTTAGACGGCGCACATGAATAAAATGACAACTAAGTGCTTTTAAACCGATCATTGAACCACGAACCAAGAATCATAAAAACCGAACCAAGAATTGGAAAAGCCTAAACGCGAATTCAATTGTCCTCTGTAGATCTCGATCGTTCTGCTGATCCTGCCAGAGACTCAGTTTCCTGATGGCCGACGACCTTAAATCCTACCTGCGACTTTCTATTTGAGCAAAACCGAACCAAGATTTGAGTTGCAGAGGGTTCTCTGTAGCGAACCAATCTTCGCTATCATATTTGGATTTACCTTCCTTTCAGATGATATAGTTTTGGTTCGGTTCGGTTCGATTCGATTCGGTTCATGTAGGATTCAAGAGGATCCAATTCATGATATTTGATCCCGATAACCTTCCCGGGTGTGTTTTGGTTTTTACTACAATCGTCACAAATTCACCTGTTTCATTTCGGTCTCTCAAATGCGGGTTTTGACATAAACCCAAACCGATTCCCAGATCCGTTGGCTCCTTAATGGCGACAATTGCCTCTCTTTTTTCTTCGACCACCTGAGATCTAAGCAGCACTTCTTCCTGGTTTCACGGGCAAGCCTGAAAGTAATCGTCGTCGAAGCTCACCTGGCCTCCGATCTGTGATTTGGCTGCCGTTCCTGCGTGATAGGTTAACATTTTCTTTGTTTTCTTCCTGCTAATCTGTCTTCCTTATTCCCATGCACATCCCTTCCCTCCTCGCTGTTTCGCATGTGTTTCTATCACAATTTACACCTCCTGCGTAAAGCCATAATTGGCGAGACTGGTTTATATTGAAATTGAACTCTGTTCAGGTCAATCGATCTCACATTCGAAAATTTCATTATCTACCAATGCTATTCTTGATTGCTTCAAGATGATTCGAAATCAGTATCGATTGCGTTTCTTTTCTTTTAGAATTTCATTTGTACCATTTTACCGCTTCATGATGGATCACTCTTTTTCTAATGAATAACATATTTGATTCATTCTAGTCATGTCTGATCTGTTGATTGACTTGCAACATTTTGAAGCTAATTAATACAGTTTGTATTTTCTTTATCTGGCTTTAGGGTTTGAGTTGGATTGTAAAGCACAACGCGTTGGCATAAAGGCTTCCCAATGGCAGGTGCTGCGGGCGGTTTTGTCAATCGCTCCTTTGAGTCGATGCTTAAGGAGTGTTCAGGAAAGAAATATACCGCACTTCAGAAATCAATCCAGACCTATTTGGGTTAGTTACTGTTGCTTTTAAGTAACTGCCTGTTCTAAATAGTCATAATGGGTTTAACTGTTCTTTTGCTCCTAGTGAGTTATTAGATTTGGACTTGAATATCATGAATGTGTTAAACAAATTGCTTTGATTGTCACTGTGACTCGAAACTTGCATTGATAGGATGCCATGGATTACTTTTAGCTGTTTTAGGACATTGTTTTTTACGGAATTTATTATTATTATTATTTTTTGGTTTGTTTGTCTCATAAAGAAATGAAGTAGTTCTCTTGACTGGAAATAGTTGCTAGAATATAGTCACATAAGGAAAAGGAACATATTCAAAGTCAAATAGGAAATCTGAAGTATAAAGTTATCACAAGGACCAACACGTAAAAAATCCTGGTAACGGCCAGAAGTAATTATATCAAGTAAATTTAAGTGTGGATTTCTGTTCGTATTATCCATGGATATGCTAAATTGACCCATCTGCTTTTAGAAAAACTATAAGTTTTGAATTGTACATTTAGATTCCATCAAAATGGTTTGTAAGCTGGGGGTGGGGTAGAGGATTGAGTTGCAGAGTGGATTCATTTCCTTTGATTGTAATCTTGATCCACTCTTTGAGAATAAGCCTCAGATGCTGAACTAAGTAATCAGCACAAAACCTTTAGCCACACTCTCCCTCAAGGACATTGTCGAAGCTTTATTTCTCCATCACTGACAGAGCTCATCAATTTTCTGATGTTCCAGCCATCTAACTTTAAAACTTGCCACTGTGTCCTTTCAAATTGAGCTTACAACTGGACAATTCAGAAATAAATGATCCATGGCTTCCTTAGCTGCCTGAAAAATTCACACCTTGAAGCCAATTTTATACCCCTCTTTTATGCTTTCCATCAACAGCCGATGTGTCCATAAAGAATTCCTGCCCAAAACAAGCTTGCCATCGCCTGAGTCAAGTCCTGGTACTGCCTATCTCTACTCAACTTCAGGGTATGCACACTGTCGTGGGACTCTGGATGATGCAGTGACTTTATTGTGGCTGGGTTAATCCATCGTATCTAGTTCCTAAAACTGGTCTAAATGTTTTCGGTGTTGTTGTATTACTATACCTGATCTATTAGGTTTGATATCTGCAGAATCACGTCCAGTAATCAACAGAGAAATCCATAATTCTGATTTTGTGTTATGGAGTTAAACCATACAAATTGGTAATTTGAGCAACACCAGCAACTCTAGATTGCCTAAGGCTTTTTTTTTTTTTTTGGGGGGGGGGAAGAAATGAGAGGGTTTTTAAAGACCCTTTCAGCTAAACAGGCTTAACCAAAAGGGACTAGAGCCAAACAAACGATGACAAAACCCTTGCCAAACAAATGCCTAATACTACAACTGGAACACGTTTTAATAGAAGAGTCCCTCTTATCCTCCCAGACTATGTTAGCCAACTTATCTGACAATTCAGAGTGTTCCAGAATTAAGTCATCATCCAAAATTTAGCACCTGCCACATAATTGGTAGCTTTATCACCTCCCCCTAACATGAGTTACTTTCAGATCAGTCAAGCCTTTTAGGGGAGTTCGGAATCCTGCTTTTTAGTGCCAGAACTGTCTAAGGACCCATGACCTTCTTGTTCAGAATTTTCAGAGGTTCTTGTTGAAACGTGAACCAAATCTCGTACACAAGTGAATACCCCTCCAGATTGCTTCATTCCTGTATAGAGCTCTGAGCTAACTTCTCCTTTCCTGGAAAAACAGATGTTCTCCCCCATCCTCATTGCTCAGTATATTAACACATGAAGCACAGAAGCAGACTCATTTGGAAAACCTGCTTCTGGGTCACCATCTCTCTTGGAGGACAGCTCCAGAAGCAGATTTTCGACGTAGGAACCCTCCGTCCAACATTGACCCCCAAGCCTCAACCAGATTCTGGGTATTCTCATTCTGGTTCACTCAAATGTCTAAGCTGTGCATTTGGTTACCACTTCAAACTTGATTACATAAAGAATCTGTAAAATTGTTCTGTTGGATCTCTCATAAATCCTGTTGTTCTTTCCCTTCATATGTGAAAAATCATAGAGCAGAAAGCGAACTTTATTATCACCCTTAACTGCTCAAGATCTTGCGACCAGTCTTTCTCAATATTGCCTACATTTAGAGTATCATTCTCAATGTTGAATTCGAGAAGGAGCATTCAAAAAATAATTGATCTCTACTTTCTATTCCAGACCCAAGAAAAGAGAAAATGGTTAGGACTTAGGACTGACTGCGGCATTTATTGTAATTGATTAATCTTTAGTTGGGAGGGTTTTTTGGAGGCAATACCATGTCTTGCAATTATGTCTTGGTTTGCCACCTGTGAACCATGCAGTAGGATACTACCCCACCTCTGCGTGACTGTGGTCCAGCTCCTTACCTGAGTTTTTTGTTGTTAATAAACCCATTGTAATATGTTTGCACCTGAGGCTCATGTATGCAGTTGTACTCCTTTAAAGCTAACATGATTTTATGATGGTTGTCCTTAAGATGACTGTTAGGAGTACAATATGCTTTAACATAAAGTCATAAATCACATACTTGACCCTCAAAAGAGGGTTGTGGCTGTGCTGGTGGCTGACAATGATCTTTCATGGGTCTTAGATTCTTGTGAAGTCATTGCCTCTTCACCCTTGATGAGGTCTAGGACTTCTAAAAAATGAGCTCCATTGGTTGTTGTTTTTTGCTAGAAACGTGGTGGTAAGTTGTTTAAGTACGACAATGGCATGGTTCAGGTGAAGGAAACCCAATTTTAGGGTTAAGGTTTCTTTGAGGATTCCTTAAAATTAAGGTTTTGCTCAGGATAAATTTCTTTGGAATCTGCAAATTAATTATTAGACCTAGGTGGGAAGGATAATATTGTTAAATAATGGGGATCTAAATGTGGAGGTTATGGGTTTAACAAAAGTAGATGGGATGGAAGGGGAACAAGTTTGAGCTTAACAAAGAAATATAAATGTATCAAATCTAACAAAGAAATATGAATGTATCAAATCTTCCAAGGAAACCTATGGTTGGGTGTAGGGATGGTTTGGGTCGTGAGATTTGAGTAACAAAAATGAAGGGATTGTTGGGGAAATTTTAGGCTTTTAACAATCCCAAGTTGGATGATGATGTAATGGATATGGGTTGGATCTTAAGAAAGCGAAAAACTCCTTGCTTTTCCTCTTATTTTCTTTTCTTCCTTTTTGTTTCTTTGTTTCTTTCCTTTTTCTGGTTTTCTGTCTCTGGCTTGCCACAAGGAAGGGGTTCGGGTCATGGTGGGAGATCTCGCCACTCCAAAATAGCGAGATCTCGGTCGAGATCTACAAAAATTTTGGCGTAATCTTGATGGCCCATCTCGGTGGGTTTTAGGGCCCCTGTTGAGCTGAAATTTGGTATTTAGCATATTTACGGCCTTTTGAACACATTGGTGGCCTTAGATTTGTGAGAAAATAACCCTAAGTATGTCTTCTAAGTCGACCCTATGTGTAAAACCGAAATGCTGTGAAATGCAATGTTAGACAACATGTAATGTAGAGATATCAAGTAATTCATGTTATCAACTATAAAGTATCATATACATTACACATCAAACTATCAAAGAACTTAAATGTCTTCAAAATTTTACAGCCATAAAAAGTTTTAGACTTCTAGTAAGTCATAAATCATAATCCATAAGTTCACAATCACAAGAGTATGTGAGTAATAAGATTACAAGACTACAAGACATCAAGAGTATCACTCAGCATTCTGCATCAACTGATTCTGAACGGTGGCCACATGTGACTCCCAAGTCAACTCATCATTGTAGTATGTTACATATCGGTTTAAATGTCACATTAAATTGGTTTCATGAAAGTGTAGATCAAAGCTTGTGGATCAACATATATTGACACTAGACTCACACACACCCATTGTAGAACATTGTATTTGAAAAAAATTCAAATTTGGGGAAAAATCTTACATTTATTGAAGATCTAGTTGAAATAGGCTTGAATGATGATAATCTAATGTTGTAGATGTCTTAAAGATGTTTGGAAGTTGAATCCCCCACAAATTCCGGCAAAAAATCAAGTTTCTGGCAAGTTTTGATGGTTGTAGCGAGAGAGAGGCGAGATGTCGGCGAGATGTGGTGAGATCTCCCATCTCTTAAATCTTGTCTCTCCTCTTGTCTAGCTATCTCAAAATAGCGAGATATCTCGCGAGATCTCCCACCATGGCTAGGGTTGCTTTACTTCTTTGGAAACTTCTTGGGAACTTGCTAGAATTTCTGGTAAGAAGAGTGCTAGACAGAGTATGTTGCTGATCTTTGAAGAAGAAGCTTACTTAAATCCTCTGTGGCCCGCTCAAACAGGAACCATGGGCCTCAACTCAATAACGTTGTTCAAATAATCAAACTTGAGAATTAAAAAGGAAGAATAAGCTTTTTATAGCCGACTAGAGACTCTAATCCTAGTTGCATAGATAGAATCCCTTTACAATTAATCTCAACCGTCCTAATAAATAATAAGAGTTCTGATGGAATCTCCTTGAAAATAGATTTCCCCTAAGACTTAAATACTAAAGGAACTCTTCTTGTAAATAAAGACTGATAAGGGTCTTATCTTAAGGAAGATTTCCAGGGACTCAAGAACTCATCTTTGACTTAAACTGGACTCTGACTCTTCTGAAGAATAAAAATAAAATTCTGAAAATTAGAGTCAGCAGATATTCGGGGCTGGGTTGACCAAAATACCCCTCCAAGAGGGTTCAGCCAGCCCTAGGTACGCTTGGAGTTGGCCTTGGGGCCCAGCTCTGAGTTTTTGTCAGGGGGCAGAATTTTGGTTCACATCATCAGGTTATTTGCAGTGCTAGATTGTTTGGGTGATGCTGGGTCATTTTGTACTATGGTTTTAATGCTGGGAAAATTGGGCAGAATGTGATGAGAATGATATCCTCTCTATCAAATTAATCAATTGGGGTAAAACTAAAGTTGAAAGATGGTCCTAATAGATGAACTCTATGCCTACAAACCAGGGAAACTGAGGATCTACAATGGGCCTGAGTTATAAATATAGTATAGGCTTAATTGTGGACCTATATGATAATTAAGTAATGGCCTAGTGCGTGCTGAATAGTTGTTTATAACTTAAATTATTGTTTTGTGCTTGGGCCAGATTCAGGTGGCCTGTTGGTGCTTTCTCCTGCTAAATTGGCCTTGTATTCATGGTGAAAAAATGAATTGGATGAGCAAAAATTTTCTGAATAGTTCTTTGTGAATAAACCCCCTGATTCCTCCTTTTTAATTTTAGAGAGAAGTTCTGTACTCTGTGTGTGTTAAAATTTTTGATGTGTATTTTGGCATTTGTTGCACCTCCAGTTTTTCAGTATTTTGAAACAAACCGGAGAAGAAATGGGGTGCTAAAAAATGTCATTGGATATTTAGCAGCTATCCATTTCCCAAATCATCTTTGTTGTTACTTGTTTGTTTTACATTGGTATGTACCAGAGGTTCATAGGATGTTGAATTTTATTTTCCATAGTTTTCTTTTCACTAACTAATTTAGTCATCTGTGATTCTGCATTCTTTTCATTGCAGATAATTCAAAGGAGATCAATCAGCATTCTACACCAAGTGAGACAAATCAAGCACAATCTGTGGTTGGAGATGGGAGGTCTGCATCTAAAGCTTTTTGATCTTCAATAACTTAATATTTGTTAACTCTTTATTTTCTGCTCATCAATTTTATTTAAAAGTTCTTAAGAAATCTAGCAGTAATAATCTGTTGCATTTAGAGAAAGAAAGGCGGGGGGGGGGGGAGTGAAGGAGAAAAAAGGGAAGAAAGCTGATTCCTTTCTTTTCGCTGTTTCACTGTACTGGTTTCCAGAAGACTTCTTTGGTGTGCTATTGTATTCATCTGTTAATCAGTTATTCAATGCACTTCCTCTA
Organism: Hakea prostrata; assembly: GCF_041222555.1. NCBI lineage: Eukaryota > Viridiplantae > Streptophyta > Magnoliopsida > Proteales > Proteaceae > Hakea > Hakea prostrata. The sequence continues at coordinate 57,273,621 of NC_142608.1, forward strand.
TTTGGGATTGTTGGTTGTAAGATTAGCATTTAAAGATAGTATCAACAAGTTTAAAGATAATAAGTCATGGGTGATGGGAGGTTAAGATACTTGTTCAGACTTAACAGTAAATATACTATAGCTAAATTGTATATAAATGAGGTTATAAACTGATGTAGTCCTAGATTGATAGGACATCAACTTAACAGGATCTTCAACGAGCAGTGAGGTTCAGAAGGGATAACATAGGGTTTCCGGTCAGTTTTAGGTTTGGGGTTAGGGTTTGACGTGTTATTAGGCTAGGCAGGTGTTAGGAGAAGCTATCGATGAACGTTTAGGTTTCACGAATGGTAGAATATTGCTGAAAAGTTTCAGCAATTTAGGTTTGGTGTTTGAGGTTTATTAGTGCAATAGGCTTCTTTATAAGACTATATTTGGGGTCAAAATTCTATACTGGGAATCTTGTAAATAGACATGAATGTGTTGACTTTTAATCAATCTCACATGCTCAGTAAAATAATAAGCTTAAAGCAGAACTCTTAAAAATTATGGGGTGTTTTCTTCTACCTCAAAACTCTTTACTTGAAAGGACTTTCTATGCTAAACTAACATGATTAACATAAGGCGCATATGTTCCTCTTTTTTTCTTCAAAAGGTGGGAAGGTCAACACATTCATGTCTATTTACTAGATTCCCTGTATAGAGTTATGACTTATGACCCCAAATTTAGTCTTATAAAAGAAGCCTATTACACTAATAAACCCAAAAGTAAGAAGCCCAAAGTTTATAGAGCCCTCCCATTGAAGTCTTCCTATGCTTGATTTGCACAATTGGACAGTCCTTACTGCATCAATGAATAAAAGGATGATTAGGTCTATTCAACTTGTTCGTAAGAACAAAGAAAGAAACAAAAATATATTAAACAAATAAAGGAAAATGAATATGAGAGCCCCAGAGTAAAGGGGTATCCAGAAGAAATCTATACAACAAAAACTAACCTTGCCTCTCCAAAAATGGGAAAGTGCTATTCAAGGTGAAAGATCTCCCATGATCTATAGCTTATATTCACATAAGCGTAGTAAAATAATTCCGCATCCACGTCTGCTTTTAACTGTTGAATCTCTCTCTTTTCCGACTTATCTTACCCATTACTCCTTCAGTCATATACTGGTCTTTAATCTTTTGCATGTACAAAACCCAAAGCTCATGACTGGGGTGGTGGGGTGGCATAATAATGTTCTCATCCCTCCCTGTGCGTTCATGGATCTGCTTTCGTCCGATCATCTTTTCTTTTTAAAGCCCGCCTCTCCTTATTTTCAACAATTGTTACTTTCTTTTCATCAGTCTTCCCTTTCGGTTCACCAACACTATTACTCCAGTCTCCACTTAATAGTTTAGGAAATGACCTGCTGTCAGCACTTTCTTGAAACTGATGTCGGTTAGAGGTTAGTCGAGGAGGTTCTTGTCTCCTTTTGACTGGGAGTTTGATTTGAAATGGTGTCTTGGGAGCAACGTCATCAAGAAAGTTTCCATCAGTTGAGTAATCCGTCTCACCTTTTGCTCATTTTTGTGACCTGGCCTGTTGAAGTAATAAGGGCCTCAGTTAGGGACCCTGCAATCTGCTTTTTATGAATTATTCATTATCGAAGACAGGCTGTAAAACAGGAACAATTTGCTTGTTCTGATACTGTAATGGAACGGACAGTAAGGTTCAGCACAAATCTCAGTTGAAAGAAACTCTAAAACACCAACTGTAACCCTGGGAATCTGCCTAATTTTCAGAAAGAAATAAAGTTCCTAAAACATTATTACAACTGAGGGCATTATGTTTCAATAAATTTCTAATGGCACTTATGAAACCATATTCTGATTTTTCTACTAACTGAGAAAACAGTCTCAAAGCTCCTCACATAATCTTTGCTATAGTTAGCTGAAGTAAATACCTGAAATAAATATGTAATCCGAGTGAATTCTGGATGTGGGCTTGCCATTATGAATAAAACCTGTTTAGCAAGAGGTCTGAGTCATAGATGAAACCATCCATGTTCCCGCAATGTTAAAGCTCTTAGCAGACTGCCATGAAGGTCTGAACTGCAGACCAACTTGAATTTCTTGTACCGTGTATTTTACATACATGTCTTGATGCAGCCTCAAGTGAATGAGGGCCAGTTCTTCCAGGATCTTATCAAAACCAACCCTGAGGTTCAAATTAGGGTTTCACCATTTTAAATTTAGGGCTTGGGAACCTAGGGCTTACAGAAAAAAAGGGTTTGGGAATCTAGGGTATCAAGGAATTAGGGTTTAGAATGGGGTTTGGGAATTTAAGGCAGCAAAGGAACTAGGGTCTAGAATGGGCTTTGGGAATTCTGGGCAGTAAAGGAATAGGGCTTAGATTAGGGTTTGATAGGTCTGGTAGGGCTGAAATTGGGATGGAAGGTCACTAGGTTTGGGGGGGAATGTGGTTCCTAAAGTTTGGGACAGATCTAATGGTTAGATTGACGAAGATCTGATCTTGAATTTTTGGTCTCAAGAAAAGTCTGTAAATTGAATAAAATAAGAAAGAAAGATGATATGAGAACGGGAATGGAACTAAGTGCTGACTTTTTACTTACCTATAACATGAGCCTTGTAATGGGGGGGGGGTGATGGAGATGGAAAGAAGTGGAGGCAGGCTACAACCACTGCCAGAGGAGAATCCTTCAAATAGAAAACTTGGTTGCTTACTCGATCACACTCTTTATTAATTATATTCTTCAATCTATCCTCTGTTACATGTGCCATGCCAAGTCTTTTTTTATACCTTACAGAAGAAGTTCTAGTGAAATTAGGACGGAGAAACTTTCCTTCCTAGTTGTATTCAACATACTAATCCAAATTCAAATAGGACTGTTATGACTAAACTTAACAGGATTCTTTATCATATCCTAGATTTACTCAGACATTACTTAAACTACCATAAACATAAAATACTGTTCTGCCCTTAGAAATTAAGTTGGACAGAATTTACATAATTAGACCAATCAAATTAAAATAAAAACAATTTGATCGGGAAAAAAAATAAAACCTATTTCGGTAGTTGACCTAAACATTAAACTTATGGGCCTATGAATGGGCCCATGACTGCATAAATTTGCTGAACAAAGGCCCAACACTCACATCTATCAATCTTAATTTAATTTCAAAGAGAAGTTGGCCAATTTGGTGCCTTACCTGCACCATGTTTTGATCCCGGTTCAGTAAATGTGGTGATCGGTAGCACTGAGTCTTGTTTAACTAAAAACTTGATCATATTCTAACTATGCTAATGCTGCTTACTGTTGAAGCTTCAGCTTTTTCCCATTGTTCAATATGCCCATACCGTCTCTTATGGGAAGGCTAATGAATTTGTAGTAAAACTTTTCATATTCACTTCTCTTTCTGTTTACGATTCTCATGTCAATTAAGTTGTTTTGATTTGTTTCCATTTTTGCTAGTTCAATCAACGCTGATGGTGCTGAAGCTGTGAAAGGCCAAGATGTTCAAGTTGTTACTGAGGGGGAAGATCACATCAGCACTGGTGGAAATATTGTAATGGCCTTATCCAGTGCTGGACATACATTAGAAGCTGCTGATGCAGAGCTTGTTTTACAGCCACTGCGACTTGCATTTGAGACCAAGAATTTGAAGCTTGTGGAGCCTGCTTTGGACTGTCTTCATGTATGTACTCTTCTTGCTGTCTCATTAATAACTTATAGAAAACATAAAAAATTTGAGAAAACCTAACATTTGAGGTTTTCTGATCAAAATTTAGAAATTATATTAAAAAAGGGGATTGAACCTGATGTAGATTGAAGGTGTAAAAAGAGAAGGTAGGCTGGTCCAGCCAGTAATTGAACCAGCAGTCCAATCAGCCCAGGGTTCTATTATGGACTTAAGAACTGGCAGGGTATCAACCTGATTTATTTTTCAGCATGTGGGGACCCTATTTGGGTGGATAAATGCTATGGGAATATTCATCATTGCCGCTGGAATATTCTACTTTGCATTTTTAGAAGCGAGTTTTTAAATTCTTTAGGTAGTTACTTTTATCATAACCTAGTATTGCTACTGAGTTATCCCCCCCTCTTTAGATTACTGGTTTTCTGGAGTTGTTAAATTGTAATAGGATCTTTTTCAGTTAAATGAGTTTCCTATATGGTCGATGTACTTCACTTATTTTAATTTTTAAATAAAGGAGGGTGACTGAAATCACCCCATTTTTCTGACTCTTCAAAAGGGAAGCTTGGATTTGCAGCCTTTAGGGTGTGACATGAAAGTGTAGCCTGGTGGGGTTCTAGGTTGAAGAGGAGACAAGTGAGATGCATTCCCTGCAGCAAGGAACAATTTCGGTCGATATGGGAATTTCAACCTTGCAAAAGGCCGAAATTCCTATGTTTTGACCGAAACTGGACACTTTTTTTTGGACAGTTGTAACTTCAGTTTCGGGCCTCATATGGACTCAAAATGATTTGGATTCTTGCATACTACCTATTTCAAGCATAATAAACAGTGTAGAACTTCTAGTTTACCAAAAAACCATTGAAAATGTAACATCCAACTTTCCAAGTATATACTACATATGAGAAGAAGCGAGAATGTTACTAATTACAAGTCTACTCTATTCAATGTCTCCCTCTTCCGTCTGCACCCTATACAAATGACAATACAAGTCCCATGATGTTTGCCCCCTATAGTTGTTGACGTAGTCAGCAACTGTAGCTCTGTATGTTGCCTCATCCACATGCTTAAGATTTCCTGACGGTGGAAAGTTGTGAATCTCCAAATAAGGAACTGACTCAATTGCATATGGAAAGGCTGGTGGTGGGCTTGATGGCTGTGGAATAGTGGAAAGATCTGCTCTACAAACGAAGGAGCACCCTGGCTATTAGCAGAAGGATAAGGTCCATACTGACAATAAGGTCTCAGTGACTGACTTCGATGGGTGACAGTGGGAGGGACACCAGAAGTTCCATAGGCTGCTCTGATGAGCACATTTATGTGTGAAATCTTAGGGCATAAAGCATGTATTTTACACACTTAGGGTGGAGCTACCTTGGGTTTTATGTTGTTTTTGCATATTTGAGGACTTTTCAATATTTGCTATGTTTTTGCATATTTGAGGACTTTTCAATATTTAAGCAAATATTTGGAGTTTTGGGTATGAATCATGCAATTTTACACGTCAAGAGGTCCATTCAAATTCTCAAATGCAAAAATGGGCTTGATATGGAGAATGATGGGCTAGAGATGTGATCATGGGCCAACTCCGAAATATTTAAGAGTTAAAGAAGGAAAATTTGATCTACGGCTGAGATTATAAATTATCAATCAAATCTACAGAGATATTATTGACAGAGTCCAAATGGAGAAAAGAGTCCTTGCATACCTCAATATCTTATTTCCTATTTGTGATTTGATTAAAGAAAGCAAAAGAGGAAAAAGAATTATATTCAGATAAGGAAGAAGGAAAAATCTCGTTTTTGAATGTCTCTGTTCAATTTCAATCAAACCCTTCATTGAACGGTCATCCGGTGTCCGATCGAGCTGATTTTTGGAGGAGAGCTTCACAACTTCTTGATCCTCAAATCCAACGGTGGAATTATGCATTTGATCTCTCTAAGTCAGTTCGATTAGTACGTCAAAACCCTAATTGGTTGAGTCAGATAGGAGCCCTGAGTTTGATTCAAATTCTTTCAAGATTGATATCCCATGTAAACTCTATAAAAGGAGATCATACTCCATCAAGGGAGAACATGTTTTAGAGCTTAGTAGAAGCACTCTTTCTTCTCTCTTCAGTTTATTGAGGCTTTCTTTAGTTTTCTTTGCTTGCATTTATGAGATTTAAATTTCTAGATTGAATGTTTAGGTTTAATTTGTCTATGTAATGCAATTCAAGTTCAAGTTTCAAGTTTTAAGATTCATTTTTCTCTGGGTCTATCAATTGCAGATCTAGATCATTCTACATCTAGATCTGGTTGTTAGGGTTGGTTGAGATTTGAATCGTTTGTTCAATTCGCAAGTAAGTAACCTTCATCAATAATCTTCTCGCCTCCCTCTATTCTCGCTTCTATCTACCCCTCCATATTCGTAATTTAGGATTTACTTTCAGCATTTATTTATTGTTCTCCCTTCCCCTGGGTCCTTGATCAGAGATGGCTACAGTCGTGCCTCTCTTTGGTTAAGGTTTCCCTTTCCTTTTATTGCTTTTAATTATTTCTTTTCTGTAATTTCTTTTTCTCTAATATCCGTTCCCCCGATCGGTGGACTGTAAGCTACGACAAAGGGTCCACGGTCAAAGTCATTATAATTATACTCCCCTTCCCTAGATTCAGAGCTAATACTCGGATCACTTCCCTTTTATTTTTATTTATTTATTATTCGCATTTTTTTCTGCCTTTATTAATTATGCGTTGATTATGTTTGTTTTAATTTTCGTTTCAATTCGATTGCATTAGATGTATGGATTAGGACCGTTCGTTTAGTTTAATTAAGTAATTAACAAATTTGAATCATTAAACTCTCGCATTATCATTAAGAAGTTAATTCTAAAGTGGCATATCTCCTTGAGATCGACCCGTTAGCTACACGATACCTTGCGCTTGCAGTTACTTTTAATTTAAAAAACATGCTCCATAACCATAAGGCTCCACTAGTGGCTGACCCTGAATCTGATAGCCAGTAGGGATACCATATGGTCCATAACTATAAGCTTCATAAGTCGATCCAGTAGAACCAATACTCTCCACAACAGTATCATATGAGGACTCTGCAGGCCTATGCCATTCGAATCCTCTGGAGGTGGAGTCTCTAGAATCATCAATGCTCATTGATCTCATAGATCCCACCAAGCTCTCGGCATCAGCTGGACGGTGGGACCCATATGATGTCGTGTCCACTATGCTATAGCCGTGCTGTCTCCCCTTCCCCTTCCTCGAATATGTAGAGGAAACATTTTGGCCTTGAGATGTAGCTCCAGTATGGTCTAAATCTTGAGTCGCGTGGGTGAATTGACTCTTGCCTGTGAATCTCGATGGTTGTCCTCCCCTCTGACTCTCACGTACTGCTGGTGGTGGTGGTCTGTCCTTAGGATCAGCTGAATTCTGATCACAAGGTCCAACACCCTCCTCATCCCCTCCATCATCATCATTTCATTGTCATCATCACCATCGTCGTCATCGCCTGAGGCCTGAGTCACATCATCCTTAGTGTCGGACCAAACAATCAAATCCTCACTCTGGGTGGATGCACTAGGGTGTGGCACAAAGGGACGGGCGGGCGCTGCATGTGCACTCCCCTCTTGGGCCATGAAATCCTCCACATCAACCCCTATCTCCTCTGGCAATCTGTCTCTGGGACGACCTCCCTCCTCATCCAGCAATGGCTCTCCACTATCCCTGATCTAGTCAACTACTGGGTTATCATCATCATCCATCTCAAATATGTCGGCCAACTTGATATTGTTACTCTCTCTGTCCATCCCCTGTCTAATATGATCCTCCCTCAGTCTCATATTATTGTGTATGTAGACAAGGTCCTCTAGACGCTTCACACCCAATCACTTGTGCCTCTTCGAGTGAATGAGGCTGAATGTGCTCTAGTTTTGCTCACAACCAGTGGCAGAATATGTCTGGGAGAACACTTTGCTTGCAATCACACTCAAGTGGGGTGAGTCACGTCCAAATTGCAACCGCCACTCAGCTGCAACAAACATAGGCTCCAAGTCATTTTAATGCTTAAATAACTAAATTAAAGATAAAATATAATAATTAAATATATAATAAAATAAATGAATGAACTTATCCCCAGGGGCGAATTCCCGTTCCGATACGGCCACAGAACGACCGAAGCTCCTAGTGGCATCCCTAAATGCCTTTATCTAATATATAAGAAGAAAAAACAATAACTAGTTACTATGTTAATGACTTAGTATAAAACTATGAATTGTGAATATCAAATGATTCAAATCACTATCTCACCTCCATAAGGATGATTGCTTGTTTAAATGGACCCGGTTCCAACTTCTTTACTACAGTTTGGACGGCATGCATCAAATTTTGACACATCCTAAGATTGTCCTTGTAATAATACTTGGGATTTAAATACTATGATGTGTAAGAAATAAGTATGTCATAAAAGGGAATAGTTAATGCTTAATAGTGTGATAACATAATAGAAATTAAATTGAATACTAGACTTAACAGCTCACCAGCCTTTGCAGTGGATGTTGCAACATAGACTGCCATCTAAGTTGGATGATTTTGAGGACTTTCTTGTTGCTGTGTGGGTGGACCTGATCAACTTGCTGCTTCATCCTCTCTACTGTAGCAAATATGTGTGGTAGAGTAGATTTTTTCTACTGATCTACCATCCTCAACACATGCACCACATGCTCAAACATCTTCACCACTATCCTCACATTATGCCAAAAAGTCTCATCGAGTATGTTCAACTGTGCTCTCCTTCCTCCAATGGATGAAGAACCCTCCTAGCTAAACCACTGCTCTGATGCAAACATGCTCCTAAGGCTGTTTTCCTACTCTCAAAGCTCTGCAGTGCTATCCAATTAGTAGCAAATCTGGTTATGCCTAGCCTCACTAACTCACCCTGACACTTGTCCCTCATCATCTTTAATGCATATGTGTGGTTATAGATGAAGGTGCTAACTTGTCGGGCTTGCTCCACGGTCTTCTTCACATGCTTGACCTTTCCGATGTCCTTCAGCAATAAGTCAATGGAGTGAGCAGCACATGGAGTCCAAAAGAACTTATATCTGTCCATCCATCAAGGCATCAATACAAAGACCTATAATGTACATGTAATGTAAATATGTGTATTTAAAAATTATGAAAATTAATACTATATGTTTAGATACCTAGAGTTCTCCTGCATCTTCAACCCATCTTTTTTTTGTAGTTGGAGCCATTATCAGTCACAATTTGGACCACATTTTCCACTCCAACCTCCTTCATCACTTGCTTTAATAATTTATAAATATATTTTGCATCCTTCTAATCATTGGATGCATCTACTGACTCGAGGAACACTGTCCTCCCATCACTATTCAACATGAAATTGATGATGGACTGTCTAGTGGGACCAATCTAGCCATCAATCACACAGTCACTCCATAATGAGCCCACATGGGCTTTAATCACTTAATATAATCATTTAAGTCCTCTTTATGCTTAGGCAAATAGACATTATATATCTCATATGGAGTGGGTTCCTGTACACCACTCTCAGCCTTGCCTATCTCCTCAATCATATCTCTATAGTAGGGCCTTTAGGCTGTATGTGCTGGATTGCTGGAATACTATGGTAATAAGCCCATTTAGAGAAAGCCATCCCAAGTTTTTCCTTCACACTCCCCCATAAGTGCTTAAACTTTCTCTACTTATGCTCAGGCCTCGCAAATAGGCCGGATTATTGCGAAGAATCTCTAGATCTGGATCTGTAGGATGTGCTGACGAAAATCGACCCCTTGTAGGGGCCCGTGGGATAGGAACCTCCTACTTCACACTCTGACTTTTCCTCATAGGGACTTGGGAGCTGCCTGTGCCTCCCATACCTATTGGTTCTCTAGAGGACCCCCAACCCAGAGACCTTTGTTGCCTCCTCATGTCATCAACCCTCTGTTGCTCCCTACTCATCATCATCGCCCTCCTGATCTGTTCGGCCTCTGGTTCAAGGTCACATCCATACTCTCTTGGCTCATCTAGACCATAATCCTCGGGATCTGGAAGGTCATCTAAGCATGCATCCTCGAACTCCTCCCTTTGTGTTCTCCTCTCTTTCCTCTTTTGCTTTCCCCCACTAATATATGAGGCCATTGCCTTCTTGACCTCTACAGACACCTTTTGGCACTCTACTACATCCCTGTTTCCACCAGCTAGATGCACCTTTAGTCTAGTGGCCCTACCTTCTCCTATTTGTTTCTTGCAGTAATTACACTCGCTCGCTCTTCCTTCTATCAGCTGTCAGTGGCCTCCTGTGTTGCCAAGCTATGTCTGACATCTTTGAAAGAGAGTGTATGATAAAAGAAATATACACTAAGTATCTTGAAAAGCTCCACAGTATGCTCTAAAAATGACTACATGCTTCTAATAATAACCTCCTATTTTTAAATATAAAATATATATATAACTATATAAGTATTTTTTAATTATTTATAATTAAAAAATATATAAAGTACACACAAACTATCTTAAAAGCTCCACAACATGCTTCAAAAATCCCATACATGCTTACACTAATACTCTCCTATTTTTAAATTTAAAACAAAAATTAGTTATTTTTTTTAATATTTAAATATTTTTTAATTATTTAAATATATATTAAATACAGTAAAATTACATAATTAACAGAAAAAAATTACACTTTTCGTGCCTGTCCTTGTATTTCGTTTCAATTTGAAAATATGCAGGCATTTTGACCGAAATTTCGACCATTTCGGTCGAATTTTGTTCCATGCCCTGCAGTAGTTGAGATATGTGCATATCTTTCTTCTGTCATTGTCTTCTTTTACTGTTATAGCCAGTTTTTGATTCCAGATTCTTCACTGGTATAGTTTTCCTCAATTGTTATGTCTGTTGGGTGACCACACTGTTGGTTGACCATACCCTTCTTTTGTCCATCAATCTTATCAGTAGTCTCTTGTGTCCATTTTCTGTTGTAGGCGTCACATATGAGCTATTTTAAGTTCTTTTTAGATGCAAGTCTCAAATATTCTCCAAGTGACCTGTGTATTTGTCGTGTCAGCTGCTTTTTAATCTGTCGAATCAACTTCCAAAATCCCTAGTTTCTAATTCTTATTCAGCATTGGTAAATTCTAAAGAGAGATAGAAGAAACACTATTGAAAGGTTGATTCCTAATTCAAATGATGGATCACCATCTTGAACTTAGAGCTGCTTTCAGCCCATGCATATTAAAAACAATGCTGAGTGATTATTTTATCTGGAATGTTCATGTATCCCAGATTACTTGTATAAAATAAACATGACATCGGTATGTATGTGAATTTTTAGTTTGAAGCTTTGCCATGGCTGAGTGGGAGAGAAAGAGATATTCAATCTTTACTTCACATTTTTCCCATTTCTTTGGTACTCTCTAGCCAACTTTGCTCACCTCATGTCTCCTTGTGCTAATAAAAAAAATCGAAGTTGGACTTGGATTTGGCTATCTTGAATTGACTCTGCTTCTCAGAAAGCTGAGTTTTGAAGGACTCAGCTAGGCTTGGGTAAGATTGGACAAACCAGTTTCCAGTGTGCTTTATCAAGTTGTTCATCCATTTGACTGAGGTCATTAATTATGAACACTAAGGAAGACAAACAAGTCTTCTGAATTATATTTTATATTTTATATTTATAGATCTTTGTAATTCTCCTGCTTCATGGAATTTATTCATGAAACTTCTCTTATATTCTGCATGATCCTGGCTAAAATAATAATACCTTGTGTATGGAAATTCATTGTCTATAAGATCCTTGCATTGAGCGTGAGCTAGATGACATGCATTTTCCCCTTTATGTCATTTTTCATATTCACTTCCTTGTTTGTCTGTATTGTAAGAAATGCATGCATGATTCCTTTCTATCATCCCTGGCTAAAGTAATATTTTGACAAAATGCAGAAACTCATTGCATATGATCATCTAGAAGGTGATCCTGGTCTAGATGGTGGTAAAAATGCTTCTGTATCTGCGGACATTCTCAATATGGTTTGTGGTTGTGTTGATAATTCATCGTCTGACAGGTATTTTTATTTTTATATGTCATTCATTTGTATCATATATGTCGTTTCTTCATGCTTTTAATTATGTGTAAAATGCATGTGTGATATGCAGTACCATTTTACAAGTATTGAAGGTGCTTCTCACTGCTGTATCATCAACCAAATTCCGAGGTGTGCCCCCAACTAATTAATCAGTATTGTAGGCTGTTGTTTTTTTCTAATGAAAACTCATTACCTATGGGGAAGGCCTTTGCGTAATGGACGGTGGACGACAGTTGTAGGCTTCAATTCCCACCCTCCTCATCCACACACCGCCCCCGAGCCGCATCCCCTGCCGCCGATTGGATTCACCCTTTTTCTAAATAATCATTACCTAATAATAATTACCTAAAGCAGAGAGGGAAAAGAAAGGGTTGGGATTGGGAGCTAAACAAGGTTCAAGCCCTACGAAGAAGAACCAAGAGATTGAAGAAGACAAACTCTTCAAGATATGGCAATAAACCTGTTCCTTGAGATGTTAGAGAGAGATCTATGAGGAAGCATATGGAGATTGGAGCTGATATTGAAGAAGGTGGCTTTCCAAATCATGTCCAAAAAGTGAGAATGGGATGTGCAGCTTCGGAGATTTGGCCTCATCCAGTTGTAAGTTCAAACATAAGCTTGCTGGTGGTATCACATTTTTTGCTGGTGACCGAGGTCTTCTACTCTGATGCCAGAGGGAGTCTATAGGTTTTCTCCCAGATAAAGAGGGGGAGGGAGGAAAAGAGCTGGTTGACATGCTTAGTACCATTCCAGCAAAGGACAAAGGAAAAAGGAGAGGGGGGGGGGGGGGAGAGGCGAATGATTGAATTGGATAAGCATTTTCCAAATGTTAAAGCTATGGTGGGGGATTTGACATGTGAACCAGGCAATAGAGGACCTGGTTACAAGGGGAGCATGGTTTCTGACAATTTCCCTACATTGGAAGAGCTAAAAATCTCACTTGGGGAGCCATATAATCTTGTCTGAGAGAGGGGATGATGTCGCCTGAATGGGTTTGAGGGCCAGTGACCAAGATCTATGAGGGAGTGAGCTTGAATTGGGTGGGAATGGTAGGTTTTGGTTGTGGGTGTTTGGATATGAATGTGTCTTTCTTTTGGTATGGTTGATAAGGGGTATCTCCTTTTGAGTTTGGGGATCCATTTGGCTGAAGAGGTGTTATGAAATGGGGCAACTCTTGGGTTGTTTCGAGGTTGAAACAAATCTGGATGGGCAAAACTTGGCTTCCTGGGCAGATAGGATTTTAGGGAGTTTGATGGGGGTAATGAATAAACAGACTTTCTCTAGCTGGAAAGCAATGAAAATTGGATCAAGCCTAGGGTATAATGTTGGAAGGCTATGCCTAAAGGTTGAATTAAAACTAACGACTGACTTTGTGTAAATCTGGAACTTAGGATTAGAGTTCTTGATTTTGGTTTGAAATCAAGAAGCTGCTGCTCCTAGGGTTTGGATTGTGAGAATAGAGTCCACTTGGAGCAAGTCTACTTCCCTTTTTTCTTGGGGGAGGGGTGTGTGTGTGTGTGTGTGTGTGTGTGGAGGGTCTGTAGATAAAATCTCAGCACTGACTTCCTTCCCGAGGATTTGGATTTTCTGGTGAGGGTCGGGGTTGGGGGGTTGGAGAAATGAGAATCGAGAAGCAAGAACACAAAATATTGGCAAAATGGGTGAAACCTGCAGAGGCGAGTTGAGGCCAGATTTGCAGGCTTTTCAAAACATGGCATTTTAATGAGCAAAGTGGACCGAAAAGGTTCAATCCGGTTGAGAGTCTTGAGACGGCTTTGATCGAGCTGCACCGAGATATGGTATAAATATTTTGCACAGGTATTTTTGTCTTGTTTTACCCCAGGACTGAAATTTCAGCAAAAATTTGGTCCGTTATGACTGAAATTGAGCAGTACTTGGACCGTCTGGATTGCAGCCATTTGGGATTGCAGTTGTTTGAAGATTGGTATTTGCATGGAGTAAGTCTTAATGTTGCTTGTAAGTGTATGCTGCACATTGTTTATATTATGTTTGGTAAGGAATTTTGAATTTTAAGCCACTACTTCTGCTGCTGCTATTATTGAAGGTCTTGATGTGTTTGTCTTAACCTGGCCCATCTGGGATAACTTTGCTATCACTGTTTTTTGTTTGGGGTTTAAGTCATGCAGATCTGAAGGCCTATATCTGCTACTCCATATAGCTGCTCAAGTAATAGTACCAATAATGGTCAAGTAGTTTCTATACATGTTTATTTTATTTTCCAGGTTCTAGTTGTTTAGCTTGAAGTCCATGGTTCAGGCTGGTCCAATAGGTTCAGTTGTTTGATTCGTTGATTCAATTTAAGGTAGTTAAAATAGGTGTATTAACTTAATTAACAAGTAATAGGATCATTAAGGCCTCGATGTGTTGGAGTATCATCTTCCTCCTTTAAGTTATGATTGGTCCATTCCAATTGTGAATAGAACTTTATTTTCTAAGGATGATAGCCCTTACTAATACCTTGTAGTTGGAGGAATAGAACAAACTTGATTAATTGAATCCCAAATCAGCTTATGAGCTTTTTCTTTTGGCTGCTGCCTTCCTTTCTTGGTGAGAGTCTTTTTCTTGATTTCAAACTCAAGCTGTGGGTTCTCTGGTGGTTCAAAATCCATGACTATTGATTGGTAATTTGGAACCTTAATTCCTAGGGGAAAGCTTTTGCTGCTGATCTGCCAAGCAAGCGGCTGCATTGGGGAATCAGCACCTCTGGTGAGGAGATCTAGTCTCCTCATTCTCTCTCTTTTCCCCTTCTATTTATTTTGTTTGAAGCCTACATAGGCCCATTGAGCAAACCCTAATCCTAACTTGAAAAACCTGAATTCCAGTCAAGTTTATCGTTAGTTTGACCCCGAACTTTACCACATATCCACTTCCTAAACCCTTCCATTTGGTCCCCACTGGAAGTCACTCTCATCTTCGTAATTCTCCATCCTTAGTTTTCTTATTTTCTGCATTTCACAGAGATGCCTCTTTTTTGTTTTTGGTATAAGTTCACAGAGAAGCCCAAACAATAGAAACCACTTATCATTCAGCTACAGGCATTCCACCTATCTGTATCCTTCCATATTTGAATGGTTTTTATCCCTCACAGCAACCCCTTCACTCAATCAAAGTTACACCCCTGGCCATCTCTGGAAACCTAAGGTTTGCTCCTGCTAGTTTTTTCTCGGAAGACCCAGTTTCCAGATCTCACACTTTAACTATCAGTTTTAGATGATTTTTGGGGAGCATAACCTTCCCCTTTACTAGAATTTGATCCAACTTCTAGTCCTGAATTTCATCAGTAAACCCTAAAGCCCCATATTTTCAAAATTGACCTACTTTAATGTTCCAAATCTGAGTTGTTTCCGATTAGAGATCTTGGCCCTAGCCCTCTATTTTATTGTTGCCATAGCATTTAAATGCTTCTGATCTTTGGCATTGCTGCCATATGATGATAGAGTATTCTTTTTTGTTCTTAGTGCTTTATTTGTCCACGTGAATGCTAACTAGGGAAAGATTGGAGTTTATTATGTACCTGTCATTTTCACATAGTGGCTTCTACATATTGGAAGATTATTGTTTTTTTTTTCTTTATCTCAATAACATTTTAATCTGGTGAGGATGTTTGCTTCTGGTTTTCAGTGGCAATATTCTTATTTGTGGTTCCCAGTAACTTTATGCTGTGTTATGTGGTTCCCTGCAAGGCTGCAACCTCATGCTATTACGTGTGGTTCCCAGCAACCTTGTGCTGTTATCTATCAAAGGTGCATGGCGATTGTGCTGTATTTTTACCAATTGGTCACAGCCCTATTGATGAACACCCAATAGGAAGAGGGCCAAATTGCAAAGGAGTGGGGTGAGGTTGGTTCCCAAAGGGGATGGGGTTTGGAGGAGGGAATTAGGAGTCATAGGGTTTTAAGGGTCTGGAATAGAAGAAGAGGTGCTGCAAGACAGAAAAGGGGGTGGGGGGGTTTAGAGAGGCTTGAGATAACGTAGGAGGTGGGGGAATGGGGTGGGATGTTCCATTACTTGTTGTTTACTGCTAGGAATTGAAAAACACTTAAAAGGAACAATCACCACAAAGCTGCCACTGGGTTTCCTGCAACTTTGAAACCCTGAGCAACCACATCACTACCTCCTTGGCTGTAATCTCTTTGCAAATTTCATTCATCTACAAAAACTGATTTTATTACAGGCTTAGGTCTCATATTTATAGCCTGAATTAAGGTATATCTACTAGGACTCAATAAAACAAAGAGTTCCACTTCAAATAGACTTGCAACTAGGAGGAATTCTGTTTTAAGTAGAACTCCTATAATCCTATTTATTCTAGGGCTGGTTGTCTAGCTAATAATGGATTGAATCGAAAAAAAATAAGGATAGGGGTAATCTCAATAGTAAATCATGGAAAACAAATAAGGGGATCCTTCTCCAAATAGGACTCCTAACTAGACTGGGACTCTGTCATAGGTTAACAAGGACTAATTCAAATTACAAATAAAATTAGGACTGGAGTCCGAATGACTATCTGATTCTAAATTTCTAATAAACCAAATTGGGCAGATCTGCGGTAGCCCTAGCCCTTAGGTCTTCTTTCGGCCTTTCCGGGGGTGATCCTGGCAGATCACATTACTATGCTGCATCTTTTATTTTCTTTGTGAAGATTACTACTTGCCTTCCCTTGAGATGGGGTTATGTTGCTGTTGTTGTTATCATATTTTGGATTTAAAAAGACAGTCCCAGTGTATGAGGCTCTTGCTATTGTAGGGCCTGGGAGGGGCAAATGTATGCAGCGTTACCTGCACTTCTTGGAGAGGCTGTTTCCATGTTTCAAAACCATAACCTAATGGTTATAACACTAGAACTTAACCAATTCCAAGGCTCACCTACTGATATTGGATTGCAATTTGTATTCTTTCCACTTGGTTTTCCCATTAGTATCTTCATTATCTAACTTTGGCATTCTTCTACATCTGGTCTTCCCCAGACTGTGGTAACTGTGGGAGTCATGCTCACTGGGTAGAACTTTTTTTGCTACTGATGATGGTGTGCTTGTGTTGGTTTTGCTGCCAGAACGAAATTCTCTTTGTGCTAATTGACTTCTATAACTGGTAGTGGTATATATTAGGTTCAGCTGTTAATATCTATTCTTGTTGTTCCAAGGTCTGGCATTTGATATCCATGTATACTTCAATTTGAGGGGGAGTGTTAAAAGTATGTTGTGTGGTACTGTATACCGTGGGATTAGTGGATAATGTTGTATTATAGTTTTCTTTTCGTTATTGTCTTTTTTGTAATTAGACTTAGACTTGGTTTTTTTACTTTCTATTGGATTTAGACTTGGATGTGGTTCTAGATTGATAGGAGATCAACTATAAGTTAAATTTCAGAAGCTGCTACGAACAGGTAGGTTCGGCTAGGTCAAAACTAAGGCAGATGTTTGGTTAGGGTTAGCTTTGATAATTGGGTTATTTAAATTGGATAGGGTAAGCTATCGCTGTAGGTTTGGTGAATTTTTTATTGTTGATTATTGCTGGAATTGAGACAACATCAATTTAAATTGAAGAAATGCGGTTAAATACCACTAATTTTGAGCAGTTTTATGATGTGGACATATGTGTTTAATATATAACAATCCTCCATCCTTTCAATAATTTTGGACCATCGAAACTATGAGTGAATATTTTCAGTGGTCAAGTGATTGAATCAGCATCCTTCTTGTGGTTTTTTTCTCGTAATTTGAAGTATTGTATGAGGAACTGAGCTTTCGCTTTCTTACATGCAGTGCATGGTGAATCTTTGTTGGGAGTTAGCAGAATTTGCTATAACATAGCTCTTAACAGGTACTTGTTTCTTTCCCCATGTATAAGTTTAATTTATAATTGGAACACAAAATTCTGACATTTATAATTTGGATGTTTAGCTAGAGCCCAATTAATCAGGCAACATCAAAAGCTATGCTGACTCAGATGATCAGCATCATATTCAGGCGAATGGAGTCTGAGCAGGTGTGGTACCGATGTCCTCCATTTTGGTATTTTTTTTCTAATGTTTTTTTATTGCCAAGCAAACTGCTGTTTCGTGATAGGGTTGTTGGTTTTGGTGGACTGACTTGCCAACAGACAGATCTTATTTTATTCACATTTATTTTCTTGTAGAATATAAGTAGTTCACAGGGTAGTTCGGTTGAGGCTTTGTCATCTGGTACGGCTTCACATTCTGAAACCACAACCTTGGTTTTGTCGAAGTCAAAAGATGGAGAGACTCCGCAGAATGACGAAGATGATAAAGTAACCACTCTTGGGGATGAACTATCTATTAATGGGGACAAAGATGTGTCTGTTGCGTCAGTTGAGGAGCTGCAGAGTCTGGCAGGAGGCGCTGATATCAAGGTTTGCATTTCCATATGCCCTTTAGAAACGAATTTGTGCTTTCTCTATATTATTTTTTGGTTGGTTCCCTGGTTACTCAGTATGGCTGTAATTGTTAGTGCAAGGATTCTTGTGTTACAATATCTGTATTTGTTAATCAGGGTCTAGAGGCTGTTCTCGACAAGGCTGTGCATCTTGAAGATGGAAGAAAGATTGAAAGGTATGAAGGCAATTTATTTTCTGTTACTTCTGTTTCTTTGATGAAGTTACCATTTTCATGCTTTGGATACTTGACTCTTTATTATTATTTTTTTAAAATTATAGGGGGATAGATCTTGAGGGCATGAGTGTTGGGAAACGAGATGCTTTGCTGGTTTTTCGAACGCTTTTCAAGGTCAAGGATCTATATATGTTAAATTTTCCTTGCTGTAAGCTTTTTGGGCTGCAGAGAGTCTTTTAATGTGTAATACCCCCTTATTCCTATTTTTGGGTGAAATGCTTTGCAGATGGGCATGAAGGAAGATAATGAAGAGGTTACCACTAAGACAAGATTGTTGTCTCTTGAGCTTCTGCAGGTTTTAAGCTACCACCAATGCCTTCTTATGCATGTGCTTTACTCTTCAATATTATTTAATGTTTGAAAGCATACATGATTTTAAAAACGCTGATGTATGCATCTCTCTTTTATATATGTATATATAGGGTAAGGGGAAGATTTCTTAGGCATCTGCACTCTGGACAACTGGCCTTCCTGACTAACTTCATCTTCATAGGACAGCAAGGTCATCCAGTGATGTGGTAGATAACCTAGCAATAGTGCAATGTAGAGTAGTCAGCCCAAGAACATGTCATGGGTGCAGTGTTAGTCATTGTCCAGTGTCTTGTTACTAGTACTTCTATCTTAAGTGCTTACACCTCTAAATTTGTGATGGCTTTGGCTCTGATCCCTAGCAGGTGTTCCGTTGTTGATTTCTATTTTAATACAAGACATTTAGGAGATTGAAGAATTAAAATTTATACATCTTATATTGGGGATTTACTGAGGTATTTATCCTACGTTGAAGAGAGCCAACAGTATGTTAGAATGCCAACAATATGTTAAGGGCACATCTTGTTTAGATGGTCGAGATCTTGGTATTTCATGGTAGCAAGATCTCGCTCGAGCGAGATCTTCTACCATGCACCCAAGTACTCGGTCCCATTACCCATACAGAAGATTTTGACTGTGGCCCCAAACTAAGTCCTAACAATATTATAAAAATTTTGGAGACATGACAAAACATCACACTTTTAATGATGTAAGTAGACCCACTTGGTCATAGTCAATAAATGTGACAAACCACTAATGCCCGGACAAAGACATAAACCAAGGACTCCACACATCAGAATGAATAACTTAAAAGGGAACAGTACTACGATGTTCTAAAATAAGGTAAATATGCATAATCTGTTTGGCTAAAATACATGTCTCACAATAAAAATCATATAAATTATATTTTTTAATCAAATCCAAAAATAACTTAGACAAAATAGGTAATGGAACTTGGCCAAGACGACAATGCCATTGCAATAAAGTAAAAAGTGCAAGAGAAGTGGAATTGGAGGATGTAGACAGAGTTAATAGAGACCCATCTAACAAATAGAAACCCCCTTTCTGTCTACCACTGCCAATCGTACACCCTGTTTCCAAGTCCCAAAACACACAATGAAAAGGGAAAATGATTATTTTGCAGTTTATATCACGAGTTAGGCTACTAACAAATAAAAGATTAGTAGAAAACTTAGGAACATGCCAAGCAAAAGATATAGTAAGAGAAAGGGAACATATAATAGATCCCTTCCTAGATATAGTGGAAAAAGACACATCAGCTTTTCAAACATTTTGAGAAAAAGGAACAAAGGAATGAGTATGAAACATAGAAGATGCGCCTCAGTCATATGGTCGGTTGCGCAAGAGTCAATTATTCAATAGGGATAAGTCGAATTGACACTGTGATGACTGAAATACCTTTAGAGGGTTGTGGATCGGCAAAGGGAACAATTGTAGAAGCTACACTCACACTGGAAGTTGGCACCGGAGAAGATACGTCAAGTCATGACATCAATTGGCAAAGATGATAGAGCTCATCTGAGGAAAGAGGTTCTGGTGTACTTAGGGTTTCAGAACTAGCTTGATTTGTAGATGATAGCTGCCCCTATTTCCATTCCTACTTCCTCCACGAGAATTTGCTAGTCGTCCATGCAACTTCCAACACTTGTCTTTTGTATGACACTCTTTTCCATAATACTCACACTTCATTGTAGCACTAAAATCACCAGTACTAGATTTACTTTTGCCAGAACTAGCCATTAATGGAGACCTGTCAGATAAGTGACTGTGTATCTTTTGCATGCATTTCCATGCAATACATATTCCCAATCAATCGAATTATTATACCATCTTAGTATCAAAGAAATACTGTAGACACTCTATGTCAGGCTTCTTTCAACTGTGAAGGTACGGGAGATGAAAGTCAAGAGGGCTTGTTCTTCCTCGTTTTGTTCTTGTGCTATTTTCCTTTGGTTGATGAATACACTATGCATGGTTAACGCCATGATTTTGCTGCAGGGTTTACTGGAAGGGGTTAGCAATTCATTTACCAAGAACTTCCATTTTATTGACTCAGTCAAAGCATATCTTTCATACGTTCTGTTGCGGGCGTCAGTTTCTCAGTCCCCTGTCATAATTCAGGTTATTTGTCAGCTTCAAATTTTATTTGTAATCAACTTTTCAGGACTCTTTTTTATGTTATGCATATTCTTTTCTGCAGTATGCAACTGGAATCTTTACAGTGCTTTTGCTGCGATTTAGGGAAAGCCTTAAAGTATGTTTACCACAAACCTCCATCATTTTTAACAAGATTTGTCTGTTGGTTTTTTGATGTTTTAGTTTTTACAATTGTTTTCAGGGTGAAATTGGTATATTTTTCGCCTTGATAGTTCTTCGTTCATTGGATGGCTCAGATTGTCCCCTCAACCAAAGAGCAAGTGTTCTCCGGTATAACCTACTTTCTGATTGATTTTAGATGACTCTTTGCCTGAACAGTGATGATTTGGATATATTGCTTATGAGAATTTCAGTGTGGGTACTCTATGATGGTGGTTTATACCTGCTAGGTCTGGGCATTTCATAATATTGTTGTTGCACGGGGTTCTGTAATTTTTAGGGATTTTGGGAGATTATCCTTGATGTTCAAATTGTTACAATGAAATTCCCTAATTTTAGCACCTTCTCCAACAAATATATAAAGTGCCCTATGTTTTGGAATAAATAGATCTTCTAGACAAAGCTGTAGTTGCTGGGTATGTTAATGACGTTCTCTTGTTCTGACTTGTACCCTTTGTGGAAGAAAGAAGTTGTATCCAAAATTAGGCTTTTTGGTGGTTCAACTTTAGAAGAGTCTGCAGCCAGGAGATAGGGACTGGCTCAGTCCTCAATTTGTTACTTTGCTGTTCCAAGATTCCTTCAGCTGGATGGCTGAACCGGTACCATAGACTTTGATAAGCCCCTCTTAATTTGACATTTTTTATCCATCTGACATTGGACACTTAAGTTTTGAATTATGGTAATGCCCCATGATGTGAAGTTAAAGGAAACCACCCCCTCCCAACCTCCCCAAAAAAAAAAAAAAAAAAAAATTAGAGAAGTCACCAGAGCTGAAAGAAATAATTAGGTCTGCTGCCAAAACCTTGCAGCCCTGCAGGAAGGTCAAGCCACGTGGAGGGCATTTTGGACATTTCAGGGGCCTTAGTTGGTGTAAATTGTTTCGAGAGGCAGCATAACCCCAAACCCTACGGCCCCTGATCC
The DNA here is from genome assembly GCF_041222555.1 of Hakea prostrata. NCBI lineage: Eukaryota > Viridiplantae > Streptophyta > Magnoliopsida > Proteales > Proteaceae > Hakea > Hakea prostrata. Next base: position 57,295,609 of record NC_142608.1, read on the forward strand.
CACCAGTGACATTTTAGTCATTTATGGAAAAATTTGTCGAGTTCAATAAATTGGTAAGAAGATTATTCTGATAAATGATTCTTCTATAGAGTTTGTTAATACCCAAACTCATTAGTGTACCCCAATTTATTTGAATGATCGGTTTCAACCAGGGAGGGCACCCTGTGGGAGGCCTGTACAACGGGCTATCAGCTCAGTGGTAGAGTGTGCTGGTTGTGAAATTTAAAAGTAACCGCAAGCGCACGGTATTGTGTAGCTAACGGGTCGATCTCAAGGAGATATGCCACGTAGAATTCAACTTCTTAATAGTAATGCGAGAGTGGAATGATTCAATTTTTGTTAACTAATTAATTAAACTAAAAGATCCTAATTATATATCTAATGCAATCGAATTGAATCGAAAAATAAATTAAACACAATCAATGCATAAATAAAAGACAGGAAAAAAATGCGAATAATAAAAATAAAAGGAAAAGGGAAGTGATCTGAGTGTCGGCTCTGGATCGAGGGAAGGGGAGTATAATAATAATGACTTTGACCCTGGACCCTTTGCCGTAGTTTACAGTCCACCGATCGGGGGAATGGATATTAAAGAAAAGAAACAGTACAAAAAGTAAATAATATAAAGTAAATAAGAAAGCAATAAACAAAGCAATAAAAGGAAAAGGAAGCCTTAACCTAAGAGAGGCACGACAGTTGGCATCTCTGGTCAAGGATCAAGGGGAAGGGAGAACAATAAATAAATGCTGAAAGTAAATTGTAGAAAGTAAGAAAGTAAATTGCAGAAAGTAAAAAGGAAGCCTTAACCAAAGAGAGGCACGACTGTAGGCATCTCTGATCAAGGATCCAGGGGATGGGAGAACAATAAGTAAATGCTGAAAGTAAATCCTAAATTAAGAATATGGAGGGGTAGATAGAAGCGGGAATGGAGGGAGGAGAGAAGATTAATAAAGAAGGTTACTTACTTGCGAATTGAACAAACGATTCGAATCTCAACCAACCCTAACAACCAGATCTAGATCTAGAATGATCTAAATCTGCAATTGCTAGACCCAGAGAAAAACGAATCTAAAAACTTGAAACTTGAACTTGAATTGCATTACATAAAAAAATTAAACCTAAACATTCAATCTAGAAATTTAAATCTCACAAATGCAAGCAAAGAAAACTAGAGAAAGCCTAAGTAAACTGAAGAGAGAAGAAAGAATGCTTCTACTAAGCTCTAGAACACGTTCTCCTTTGATGGAGTATGCTCTCCTTTTATAGAGTTTACATGAGATATGAAGCACGGTTGAATTTGAATAAAACTCAGGGTTCCTATATGACTCAACCAATTAGGGTTTTGACGTACTAATCGCTCCGACTTAGAGAGATCAGATACATAATTCCACCGTTGGATTTTAGGGTTAAGAAGTCGTGAAGCTCTCCTCGAAAAATCAGCTCGATCGGACACCGGATGACTGTTCGATGAAGGGCTTGATCGAAACTGGACAGAGGCATTCAAAAACGGGATTTTTCCTCTTTTTCTTTTTGAATATAATTCTTTTTCCTCTTTTTCTTTCTTTGACCAAGTCCCAAATAGGAAATAAGATATTGAGGTGTGCAAGAACTCTTTTTCTCCATTAGGACTCTTTCAATAATATCTCTGTAGATTTGATTAATAATTCCTAATCTCAGCCGTAGATCAAATTTGCCTTCTTCATCTCTTCAATATTTCGGAGTTGGCCCATAGTCACACATCTCTAGCCCATCATGCTCCAGATAAGGCCCATTTTCACATTTGAGAATTTGAATGGACTTCTTGACGCGTAAAATTGCATGATTCAAGCCCAAAACTCCAAATATTTGCTTAAATCTTGAAAAGTCCTAAAATCTGCAAAAACAACATAAAACCCAAGGTAATTCCACTCTAAGTGTATAAAATGCATGTTTTGTGCCCTAAGATTTCACACATAAATGTGCTCATCATTTGCCCTTGATAATTGTGTCAGCCGTCATTGTGGCTGGGCTATGAGGGCTCTTAGCCACATGGATAGTTCAATGTTCTCATCAGCGCCTGGTCTGGAGATTTGGATCATCCAAGGCACATGGCGTACTCCTGTTCAAGTTAGGGTATCAATAGGTCCAGCATGTTAGTAGGACTCTAGAGCTATTTTTATATTTGCAGTTGAATCATTATTTTGCAAGTTATTGAAGAGTCCTTGTTAGTTTTTAATTCTTAAGTTGTGAAGGAGTGCCCTAGTTTCAGTCTACTTCTTTTTGGGATTTTATATCTACTCTGAGATGGCAAAAATCCTTCTAGAGTGAGATATAATGAGATTCTTATTAGAGTCAGAGTCATTAGTCAAGTCAGAATCTTAACTAGAATTGGATTGCTGGTTTGAAACCAAGTTGGTTTCCTAAGTTGAGTTCTAGTGCGTTTCCTTTCAGAGGCTATAAATAAGCCTTCATTCTCTGTAACCAGTAAGTTGAATTGATTAATAAAATTGTGATTGAGAGTTTGGGGGAAGAGAGGTCGTGGGTTTCCTTGGGGAAGTCTACAGCAGCCTTTGAAGTGTGAATTTCTGCAATTTCTTCCATTTCCAGCAAGGTTTCTTCAACCCAGCAGCTCCCTTCTATCCCCAAGTACAACCCAACCCAGCCCCTTCCCAACCACTCCCACTCCCACTCCTTCGCTACTAACCATGAGCTCCTGCATCCCTTCTTCTCTGCTGCAGCAGCAGAACCTCTCTCCTCTAAACTCCTAGAACTCCAATCTTGCCTTCCACTCCCCTCCCTATATCCTCTCCCTACACTTAATTTCAAAATTCCTGCACTGTGTCTTTGACCTCTAGAAACCCTAAATGCTAGTTTTAATAGAACTCCTACACCCCTTAACTGAAGTTCAAACCCTTTTAGGATTAGCTTCTCCTACATTCCTTCTGCCTTCCCTTTCAACCCTAACCTCACCTGCTGCCACCTCAAGAGTCACTCTTTAAGTAGGTTACTTATCTCAACTACAATGATCAAATTACATGAAGAGTAGAACTGGACTCCTAGTAAAATTTGGGCTCATATGAAAAAAATAATAAAGAAGAAGACTAGAATCCTAGTAAAATTCTGGTTCCACTTAGGTAAAATTGGGTTGGACTTGGGGTATGCAAAATGCTGCTATGCTGGCCAAAATTTCCTGGGCTGCTGGCAGGTCCATTGGGTGCTGGCCTGCCGGGCAACCTCCTGGGCCTTCCTCAGGTCTCGCTGTTACTACTCCTACATCACCATCACTTCATAACAGTAGCTGTTTGTCAATCAAGAAGGTGGCAAGACCCTTGCAGGAACAAGATGTCCAAGCGGACCAGTAGGCAGGCGCTCGATAGAGCCCTCATACCTTTTTGAAGAAGGTTCTATTAGCCGAGCGAGAAGAGCAGGAGGTTTCCTTCATTTTCTATCAGCCTTCTATTTAGTGTAGCTTGCAAAAAGAAGAATTGTCGGTCTCACTTTTCTTTTTTCTCTTTCCTTTTTTTCTTTTTTTCCCTTCTTCTTCTCTCCTTTTAGTTGTTCTCTGGTTCCCTTTACATTGTATATCCCTGCACGTAACAAGGGAGGGAACATGGGATTTGGGGTTTTCTAAGGTAAAACCCTATTTGAGTTTTGGCAATGGAATGCTTAGGTCTTGATTTCAAGATTGCCAATAAGAGTGGGTGATTACTACAATTGACATGTGGAACCTTGAGCAGAACCTCTCTTGGACATATTTCTGCTCATCATGACCTCTACCCCTCCCCCTAATTAATGACTTAAGTGATTTAGAATATCTCTGTAGTTTCTTACGCTGCATTGCTTTCACTATGGAGGGGCTCTCCCATTCTGATGGAACATTAATTCTGGATGGCAGTGTAATTTATGCCTGCCAATTGTGCTTCTGATTTTTCAACTTTGATCTACTTCTTCTTGCAGGATGCTTGAGAAAATTTGCAAGGATCCTCAAATGCTTGTTGACATATATGTTAACTATGACTGTGACCTCGAGGCACCAAACTTATTTGAACACATGGTATGGGCTAACAGACTTTTCAGCGGAATTGTAGAACTGTGCTTAATTCTCCTTGTGAAGCTTTCATTATGTTGCTAATGCATACACATTTTCCACTCACCTATTTGCTAAGGTTACAGCTCTATCAAGAATAGCTCAAGGGACCCTAAATGCTGATCCAAACTCTGCTGTTGTAACCCAGACCACTTCTATCAAAGTTTCATCTCTTCAGGTAAGTTACCTTCATGTGCACAGTAACCTAACAATGTGTTTAATATGCAACTTACTTTCACTTTCCATTTTATTAATTTTGCAGTGCCTTGTTGGCGTCCTAGAGTCGCTTGGTGATTGGGAATGGTCTCGTAGAGAATCTGAAAAGCAGAATAAGAGCAGTCAATCGCCTGAAGAAGATGTCTTGGTTAGAGAATCTGTTGAGCCTAGTTTTGAGAAGGCTAAGGCCCATAAGTCAACCATGGAAGCTGCCATCTCTGAGTTTATTGCTTAGTTGCTGGCTTCCTGACTATGCATGCTAGAAAGATGTTAACTGAGCAGAATAAGTTTCAGAAATGTGTTCACTTTCTTATTTCATGGTTTCAGAAAGTTTCAGTCAACCTTTTTTTTTTTAAGAAGAAAATTTAAACTTCATGGTTATTAGGCAGTATTCTCAGAATTTAGTATGATTTCATGTCTCTGACAGTTCAACAGACAACCAGCAAAGGGAATAGAGTACTTGATATCCAATATGTTGGTGGAGAAAACACCTGCTTCTGTTGCTCAATTTCTTAGGAATACTCCCAGTTTGGACAAGGTAAGTTTCCATAATAAGTTTTTCTTTCATTCAGATTTTGAAGACAGCTAAAATTCTTCTGATTTTGTTGGCCATGATAGGTGATTATTTGGGCCAACATGAAGAGTTTCCCCTTGCTGTTATGCATGCTTTTGTTGACTCGATGGATTTTTCGGGAATGAAGTTTGATACTGCAATACGTGAATTTCTGAGAGGATTTCGGCTTCCTGGGGAAGCACAGAAGATAGATCGAATCATGGAAAAGTTTGCTGAACAGTACGAGTAAAATGCATACAGATGCTTCATGTAATTAATGTACACCACAAAAATGGATATATATCACATATAGTGAATATAATTGGTGAATATGTTCCTGGTTTTATAAAGATATCTACTGGTCAGTGAATTCCTAACCACATAGGGTTGACTGCACATATCCAATTCTGCCAATCAATTCTATTCAAGTACGTATTTGTTTTTGGTCTGAAGTCGTAATAATGCATGTACTCTCCAATTCTCCTAGATTCATTTTAGGTCCACCCTGACTGCTTTAGCTTCTCTGGTCTGAATCATTTAACCATCCTTGACCTGTGTATTCAATTCTCTTTGATTTACATGTTTATACCATCTCAAACAGCTTTCTTCTAACTTATCGTGTGTTGTAGGTACTACTATATTACTCTAGCTTATTCATTCCATATTTTCTCTTTTCTGGTTTTACCACTCATCCTTCTCAACATTGCCATTTCAAGTACTATGTTTGTTTCACTGCTTCAACATTTGACTATGCTCTGTGGAGATATCTATCGTTATTAACTTTTAGTCTGCAAATTTAGTTATCTTATCTTGTTTTCCCCCTCCCTCTGGAATCTTTTAGTATTTTTAACAAATACAATTCTGCAAGCTCCTATTATTAGAATCTATGACTAATGCAGTATTTATAATTTATGTTTTGTGTCCATTATTAGGAGAATAAGATTAGTTTTATGTATTCTGGAAAATTTTATCTGATGGGCTTCTATGCTTAAACTGCCGGTGAATACTAATCATTATACTACTATGACATTCTTCCTGGTGGTTGCAATAATGATGCACAAATTATCTTCTTGGTAGAACCAGTTTTGTTGATGCATGCCTAGGATGCTATTTTTGGCACTTTTTCCATGTATATAACACTAAGACAAGAGGTTACCCATTAATCTGTTGGATCACTTGCAGATACTGTGCTGGTAATCCAGGACTCTTCAAGAATGCAGATACTGCATATGTTCTTGCATATGCTGTTATTCTGTTGAACACTGATGCCCATAATCCGATGGTGTGGCCTAAAATGTCGAAGTCTGAATTCGTACGCTTGAATAGTAGCAGTGATGCAGAAGAGGGTGCCCCAGTTGGGCTTCTTGAGGATATCTATGATTCCATTGTTAAAGAGGAAATAAAAATGAAAAATGATGCAACTTTTACTGGTAAAAACAGCAGGCAAAGGCCAGAAACAGAAGAAAGAGGAACACTAGTTAGTGTGCTTAATTTGGCCCTCCCCAGGAGAAAATTAGCTACAGATGCGAAATCAGAAAGTGAAGACATCATCAAGCAAACACAGTCTCTATTAAAAAATCAAGGTGTGAAAAGGGGAGTTTTCTATACAGCACAGCATATTGAACTTGTGAGACCAATGGTAGAAGCTGTGGGGTGGCCATTGCTTGCTACATTTTCTGTCACTATGGAGGAGGGAGACAATAAACCAAGAGTCATTCTCTGTATGGAGGAGTTTAGAGCTGGCATACACATTACTCGTGTCCTGGGAATGGACACCATGCGCTATGCTTTTCTGACTTCTTTAGTCAGGTATGATTTCAATTTAATTCCTTACCTGTTAATGATTCCAATGAGGTTTTTAGATGTATTGGTGAAGAATGATCATACATATTGAAATTTAGTGCTTAAAAATCTTTATCATGAACATGGTTTTGAATTATGTCCTTATTTACCTTTTTGCATGCTCCAAAGGAAATGCGTAGCAAGAATGTGGAGGCACTTAGGACTCTACTAACTCTGTGTGACTCAGAGACAGACTCCCTTCAAGACACATGGAATGCTGTCTTGGAATGTGTTTCTCGGCTTGAATTTATTACTTCAACTCCATCAATTGCTGCAACTGTCATGCATGGTTCGAATCAGATTTCCCAGGATTCTGTTCTTCAATCACTCCGGGAGTTGGCTGGGAAACCAGCTGAACAAATATTCGTGAACAGTGTGAAACTTCCCGGTGATTCAATTGTGGAGTTTTTTACAGCTCTTTGTGGTGTATCTGCTGAAGAACTGAAACAAACACCTGCTCGCATTTTTAGTTTGCAAAAGCTTGTGGAGATCAGTTATTATAATATGGCTCGAATACGCATGGTAAGCTGGCAATTACTCTGTCAACTTAAATTTTTATATGTTGCTTGTTGATCTAATGCATGTGAGGATGAATATGGAAACTTATGTCCTTTAGAATTGACATTGCCCTTCTGTATGGCAAAGAGTGATGCCTATCCAGCTTTCAAATCAATCTGTTATAGCTGCTGATAAGATTCGTCGACTAGATAAATTCTCATGAACCACAACCATCCCAAGAATGTTCCATTTGTTTCAGTAGATTGAATATATTTATTTAATATATTTGTGAGATTCTGTTGTCTGAAGAGTAAGCGTCACTAGCTACTGTTTGAGGATACTTATGATATGTTCTGAATTCTTGTACTGTTGCATTCAATTTGTAAAAAGCTTTTGTTGCTAAATTTCCCTCAGGTCTGGGCGAGAATATGGTCTGTTCTGGCTCATCACTTTATCACAGCAGGAAGCCACCATGATGAGAAAATTGCTATGTATGCCATTGACTCGTTAAGGCAACTTGGTATCAAGTATTTGGAGCGCGCCGAGCTTGCCAACTTCACATTCCAGAATGATATTTTGAAGCCGTTTGTCGTTCTTATGCGGAACAGTCGAAGTGAATCAATACGGGGTTTAATTGTTGACTGCATTGTTCAGGTATGCTGGAACTTCTTATTTTAGCTTCAATCATTTATTTAGTTTGGCAAATGATAAATCCTCCACTGGTGTAATTGTCTCTGCAAATTTGTACTTGACTGTTACCAATGCTCAATGCAGATGATAAAATCTAAGGTAGGAAGCATTAAATCAGGTTGGAGAAGTGTGTTTATGATCTTCACTGCTGCTGCTGATGACGAATTAGAATCAATTGTTGAAAGTGCCTTTGAAAATGTGGAACAAGGTATGCAATGCTTTGATTCTTGTTCCTTTTCTTCTTGTAGATAATGGTAGATATCCTAAATTGATCTAATTTCTAGTCTTCCTTCATGGCTTCATGTGAGGAAGGTGGATGGTTGGGGACTAAGTTTTTCTAACAGTTTTCTTTTTCTTCTCTTTTTTTTTTTTGGTGGGGGGGGGGGGGGGGTTGGGGTTGTTCCAGTTATCTTGGAGCATTTTGATCAGGTTGTTGGGGACTGCTTCATGGATTGTGTCAACTGCCTTATTGGATTTGCCAATAACAAGAGCTCTCATAGGATAAGTTTGAAGGCTATTGCTTTACTGCGTATATGTGAAGATCGTCTTGCAGAGGTTTGGTTTGGACTTTTTTATTTCAGTTGTCAAAATCATTTTTCTGTGAAATCAATGAAATGCAATTTTTCCTCATTTGTGTAGTCAGTGATCTTATTTCCTTGTCTTTGGGTTGGGTTTACTGATGAGGAGATACAAATCCATGAAAAGGACAGGTATAAGACCGCTTTTACGGTCCCATTTGGTCATTATGAATGGAATGTAATGCCATTTGGATTGAAAAATGCTCCCAGTGAATTCCAAAACATAATGAACAATATTTTCAATCCTTACCAATCCTTTACTTTGGTCTACATTGACGATGTTCCCGTCTTTTCTAATAGCCTAGACCAACATGTAAAACATCTCTATAAATTCTACCAAATAATGAAAAACAATGGTTTAGTACTAAGTGCCAAGAAGATAGAATTATTCAAGACCAAAATTCGATTTCTTGGTCATGACATTTATCATGGAACCATTATCCCTATTGACCGATCTATGGCCTTTGCTGACCATTTCCCTGACCAAATTCTTAACAAAAAACAATTGCAAAGATTTTTTGGTAGCCTTAATTACATTCGTGACTTCATCCCGAACATTGCTCAAATTAGTAAACCTTTATATGAGCGGCTAAAGAAAACTCCTCCTGCTTGGACTAATACCCAAACTCGAGCAATCCAACAACTTAAACAATTAGTGAAAAATATTTCCTTTTTATCCATTCCCAAACCCAACCTCCCCAGGGTAGTTGAGACTGATGCCTCTAACCTAGGGTATGGGGGCATTTTAAAACAAATTGATCAAGGCAAAGAATTACTAATACGATTTGCCTCAAGTGTCTGGACCAATGCTCAGTGCAATTACAGCACCGTTCAAAAGGAAGTTTTATCAATTGTTTTATGCGTCCAAGCTTTTGAACCAGATCTTCTAAATCAAAGATTTCTGGTCAGAGTTGATTGCAAATTAGCAAAATCAATTTTGAAAAATGATGTTAAAAATCTTGCATCAAAACAATTTTTTGCTCGTTGGCAAGCATTACTTTCTTGTTTTGATTTTGATATTTAATATATTAAAGGAGAAACCAATTACATTCCTGACTTCTTAACTCGTGAATTCCTCCAGGGCCAGAAGTCTATCAATCTTATAATGGCTCCCCCTAAGGAGTCCTCTCTTTCTATCCGCAAAACCCGAGCTTCCTATCACAAAGTCTTCCCTGCTTCTCCATCAAATCAACCAAACACCCACCTGGTGCCTTATTCTCATGTCACTGCAGGAATCCTCCCCCTTCCTTCTTCAACCAATACCTCATCAATTGCTAAACCAATTGGGTCCCCGTCTCAGGTCCCCGCCACAATTCAAACCCAACAAACAATGCAAACCCGGTCTACCCGATCTGAGTCCGTCAGATCAACCGGTAAAAGCCAGTTTGTGAAAAAGGACTATGTTGTCCCCCTCTTCCCTATGGAACCTAGTTGGACCGAAAATGGGATGTAACCAGTACAAATTGCCAGACATCTTTTTTACAAAGATTGGAATTACCACTCGGCAAGCCCTGCTAGAGACCAACAATTTTATGAATATATCCTCGTTGACACTGATTCTGTCATTTTAAAACAAAATTTTGACCAATATGACAAAACTTTGGTGACTCACACAACTGTCATCATCACACAAATCATCACTCCTGAACAATGGGGAAAATATCCCCTTGATCTAAGGACATTCCCAACTCCTTACGGATCTGTCCCCAAGTACAACTACTACGATTATATGGAGGCTTGGACTCATGCTTTCCTTTTCCAGAACAAGAAGGAGCGCCACTCGTGGTTCTTTGCCTTTGACCATAAGTTCGCAGGAACGTTTCCCTTATGGTTTAACCAATGGTGGGAAGTTTATGGTCCTACAACAGAAATTCTACCAATCAGAGTAATAGAAGCTTTCACCTTGTTCTGTCAACACACAGCCGCAGTCCCCACTCAACCTGATCTCCTCAGGTTTTATAACCATTGCAAACTTGCATGGATTATGTACTGGGATTACGGTATCATTGAACAATACTCAAGGAGTCCTGGCTCTTCAGTCAACAACTGGTCTTTCCCTTCCCTCGCTAGGAATTTCCACATCAAGTGGTGGGATGCTTGCAACACTAGCAAATGTGAAAAGTAAGCTCTTATCAAATCCTTGACTGGATTAGAACCAGTCCCAACAACTGCATCTTCCTCAAGCTCTCAAAAGTAGGCCCTACTCTTAGCCCAACAGGCCCAACTCGAAGCCCAACTAGCAGAATTGGATTCCGCTAATGAAGATGACGAACAAGATAGCAATAACAGTGACTCAAGCTCCATGTATGAATCACTAAACCAATGTCAACTCGCGGGATATGCTCAGGATCCCTTTGCTGAGATCGACTTACTCCCTCATTCTCAAGAATCTGTTGCCTCTACTTCTGTTGTCCGGTCCTCATCAGGACGTGGTGGAGGACGAGGACGAGGTCGACCCCGTACCCAAAATTAAATTGAACAATTAGTCCAGTATCCAGGACTTGAAGCTGGATATACGTCAACCATGACGTCAACAAAAAATGGTACGCTAGCTTTGGCGTCAACACGGGCCACCTTATTGAAACAGGGTGCTAAAACTGTTTCACCCGTTGACTATTCCGGTCTGAATAGTACAGCCATAACCCGGCTGGTCCAAATTGGGTCCCTGAAATCGTTACTATTCCGAGTCAATGAATAGTTAAGCCAAAACCCGGCCGATCCAAATAGGGTTACGTTTGATACCGATTCATAAGGGAAAACAGTGTCTCAGACACGTGGAATGCCCTGATTCGGTCCTTAAACAATAAACCAATCCTGTGGTCGAAATCCTGCCGACAAATCCAAGGGACGTCGCGAGACCACACCAAATCACTATCAAAACAAGTCACTATCAATCAAATCAATTTTGAAGAAATCAAGCAACCGACATCTTGCAGACAGAGAACAATGCAATCCTACGGTTGGAGTCTTGCCGACAGAATCCAATGCAATCCTACGGCCGAAGTCCTGCCAACAGAATCCAACGGCCGAAGTTTTGCCGACAGAATCCAACGGACGACTAATGATGCATTAATTCTCGGCGCTGAATAAATTCTTCTGTAAAAGGACCTCTCCCCCCTAATATTGAAGGGACGAATTTTGAGGACTCTTAGCCTATTCTCTCTCTCTCTCTCTCTCTCTCTCTCTCTCTCTCTCTCTCTCTCTCTCTCTCTCTCTCTCTCTCTCTCTCTTGCTTCTCTCTTGCTTTTATGTAATACCGACCCTGCGTGGTTGATGAACGGTCGGAGCCTGCATGTTCCATAGATCCAGTTCCTGTATATATATATATATCCAAAAAAAGGGGGGAAAATATGATAACACAATGTATTAAATAACCTATGGGGCATTTTGGTCCTTCCATGTTTGAAATTTGAATATGCTTAACGGTGACTAACGATGTGTGTTTGGTTAGGATCCACACATAATATATTGCACTAAGGGGACCCACATGTAATAAAAAAATTTAAAAATTAAAAAAAAAAAAACAAAACCCACACACTCTTCCTCACGAGTTCGCAAAGTAGAACCCTAACCTAAATCACTCTCGCTCTCTTGCAAAAGGCTTCTTCCTCACGGAACTCTTGTGCTTGTTAAAATTTGAAATTTGATTTGTGACTTTGATGTGTTTATGTTTGAAGTTAATGGTTATGTTCATTTTTCAATGTTGTATGTAGATTATATGAATTAACTTTTCATTAAGCTTTCAAAATGTTTCATATTTAAATGCTAGAATTTTATGTAACTTTTGATGTTTGGATCAAATATAAAAAAAAGTAACACTAGAATGCGTTGATTGCCCAAAATTTAACAACAAAATGCTTTGACCGATTAGTCGTCGTTCTATTGGCACTTTCTTGGCTTGGTGCCTTGGATGCCCTCCATTGCCTTGGTCGCTTTGACAACCTTGCATCCATGTACACCTCCTCTTGGAGTTCTCTAGGTAGAAAATTCTTGACATTTAATTGTTGTAGGCTCCACCCTTTATTCATTGCACATGAAAGAATAGCCCGAAGTGTATACATCTTGGTAGCAGTACGATCTGCCTTATGCTTGATCATGAACACCCATTTGCTCCCAATAGTTTGCAAGAATGCAGGCAAAGTCACAAATTCCCATGTTTTGTTTTTCTCTTGAACTCGTATTTTGTCATTCATTATTTCCATCCAGTTTGAGTGAGATAATGCTTCCGCTAAGTGTTAGGAACAAAAGTAGAGACAAAGAGGAAACATAACTTTGAAACTCTAGGGATAGGGACTTATATGAAACATAATTGAAATAGGATGTTTGGTGCAAATCTGGGGCTACTTTCTTAATGCAATTGGTAGGTACATAGTAGGATCAAAAGTGGGGTCAGAGATAGGCTCAACGGGGGACTTGTACTTCAGGGCTTAGAGCTGAAGCTTTTAGCTGGCTTTGGCATAGAAGGGGGTTCTCGTTGCTTCTTTTGATAGGTCTTCAGAGGTCTTTGCTTCCCTCGCACATCATCCACTGGCTGTTCCTATCCAATCACTCCATCTCCCAAAGGAGGATCATCTTCAAGATCTCAGGAGGAATATCGAAAGTAGGAATCAAGATCAGAACCTCTTCATTAAGACTCTTCCCTTGAAGAGGTGTAAGGGAAAAGAAAAGAACTTGTTACTGGGACACAATATCCATAGAGACAAAGAAACGGCAAGAACTAGGATGATAACACTTACACCCCTTTCTGTGTAGGTAGATAACCTAGGAAAATGCATTGTAATCCACGATGATTCAACTTACCATGAACATGGTGGTTTTGGGCAAAGGCAATAGAGCCAAAAACTAGGTGGTACTATAAAGGTTGCTATCCCTACCTCAAGGGGGCATTGCTGCTCTAAGACTTGGAAAGGCATTTGGTTAATTAGATACTACAGTAAAAAGTCCATCAACCCTAAACTAAGGTGGCACATGCATGGTAAACATTAGGGAATGTGCTACCTCAAGTAAATGTCTATTCTTGTGTTCGGCAACCCCATTCTGAGGTGGAGTGTTGACGCAATTGGTCTAGTCTAGGCCTCTAAGAAAGTTGTTACCTCTTCAACTCCTCTTTGCCAAGTAGTGATTCCACCTTCCATGTTGGTTCCTCATCAACAAGCCAGAATGACAAAGCAGGGCCGTCGTAGATCGGGGCTTCCCAACACTATCAAGAAAAAGAATTGTGTATGGTGCTAGGGTCAGACTAGGTAAGAAGGGAATGCACCACCCAAGCATGGTGGGAGATCTCGCGGAGATCTCATGAGATCTAAGTTTTTTCATAAGCCGAGATGAGATCGAGATCTGCAAAATGGGATATCTCGCTCAAGATCTCACCATATCTTGCTAGAACTCTCAATTTTTGCCCATTTTTTGCGGATTTCAGCCAAATTTTCACTTGCAACTACTTTTAGCACATCTACAACATCAAAGGAAGCTCAATCATTCTCTACTTGTCTTATGAACTTATGTGTTAATGACTTATATAGAACTTCTAACGGTTTTATAATTTTATCTTTTTATTCTTGAAAGTCAAGATTGTAATACTCATATGGATGGAATCTTGATGACGTTTAAGTTATTTGATACACTTGCCTTTTTTATTTATATGCCTTAATGGTTTTATATTACATGTTATATAACCTTGCACTCTCTAATCCTACAGCATTTCGGTTTCACAATATGGGTGGACTTAGAAATCATACTTAGGGCTGTTTTTTCACAAATCCAAGGCCATTAATGTGTTCGAAAGGCCTTAACTAGGCTAAATACCAAGTTTTAACCCAACTGGGACCCTAAAACCCACCGAGATGGGCTACAGAGTTGTCACCCAAAAAATGGCATATCTCGACTGAGATCTTGCCGAGATGGTTGAGATCTCGGTATTTCATGGTAGCGAGATCTCGAGCAAGATCTTCTACCATGCACCCAAGTACTCAGTCCCATAATCCATACAAAAGATTTTGACTGTGGCCCCAAACTAAGTCCTAACAATATTATAAAAATTTTGGAGACATGACAAAACATCACTCTTTTAATGATGTAAGTAGACCCACTTGGTCATAGTCAATAAATGTGACAAACCACTAATGCCCGAACAAAGACATAATCCAAGGACTCCACTCATCAGAATGAATAACTTAAAAGGGAATAGTACTACGATGTTCTAAAATAGGGTAAATATGCATAATCTGTTTAGCTAAAATACATGTCTCATAATAAAAATCATTTAAATTATATTTTTTTAATCAAATCCAAAAATAACTTAGACAAAATAAGTAAAGGAACTTGGCCAAGACGACAATGCCACTGTAATAAAGTAAAAAATGCAAGAGAAGTGGAATTGGAGGATGTAGACAGAGTTAATAGAGACCCATCTAACAAGTAGAAACCCCCTTTCTATCTACCACTGCCAATCGTACACCCTATTTCCAAGTCCAAAACACACAATGAAAAGGGAAAATGATTATTTTGCAGTTTATATCACAAGTTAGGCTACTAATAGATAAAAGATTAGTAGAAAACTTAGGAACATGCCAGAGTAAGAGAAAGGGAACATATAATAGATCCCTTCCCAGAGATAGTGGAAAAAGACACATCAGTTGTTCGAACATTTTGAGAAAAAGGAACAAAGGAATGAGTATGAAACAAAGAAGATGAGCCTCAATTATATGGTCGGTTGCCCAAGAGTCGATTATTCAGTAGGGATAAGTCGAATTGACACTGTGATGACCAAAATACCTTTAGAGGGTTGTGGATCGGCAAAGGGAACAATTGTAGAAGCTACACTTGCACTGGAAGTTGGCACCGGAGAAGATACATCAAGTCAGGACATCAATTGGCAAAGATGCTAGAGCTCATCTAAGGAAAGAGGTTCTAGTGTACTTAGGGTTTCAAAACTAGCTTGATTTGTAGATGATTGCTGCCCCTATTTCCATTCCTACTTCCTCCACAAGAATTTGTTAGTTGTCCATGCAACTTCCAACACTTGTCTTTTGTATGACACTCTTTTCCATAATACTCACACTTCATTGCAGCACTGAAATCACCAATACTAGATTTACTTTTTCTAGAACTTGTCATTAATGCAGACCTCTCAGATGTCTAAGTGTGTACCATAGTTGTCCTCCATCTTAATCAAAGCATCGGCTTGCTGTAATGAAGGAAAAGGCTCTCAGGAAAAGATATATGGCTGAATTTGATCATACTCAATATTCAGCTCTTCCAAAAAATCATACACTTTGAGTTGTCTTCCCACTTCAGAAAGGCAACAACATCCGCAACTCAGGATGGAGTAAAATGGCTGTAGAAGTCAAGGGTTTGATAATAGCCTCGAAGAGTGTTATAGTACTGAGAAAGGGTAAGCTCCTTTTGCTGTAACTATGATGAATCTTCCTTTGTTCTCAAAGCATTGATCATCATTACCAAGCTTGGAATATGTTTCCTTTACATCCTTATAAATCGTTGCCAAATTGTTGCATCATTGAGAAGAAGAAGATAACTCTTTGGAATACTTAGTTCAGTGGACTTAAGGAGAAATCCCATAATCAAGCACTCATTTGCTTCCCACTTATCTTGACCAGTGCTAGATGATGATGGCTTGATAGAAGTTCTATGAAGATGGGCAGTCAAACCACGGGCACCATTTGTGAGGGAAACAAAATGAGACTAGCGAAGATAAGTTGTCCCATTAAACTTAATTGTGCTTGTTTGAAAGAAAGAAAAATCACGATTCCAAGAAACTTAAGAAATAGGAGGATCCTCAATGCAAAATGTGCCAGAAGTGTTGGAGGAGATTGTGTCGGCCATTGCAAGATCCAATAAGCAAATTGGGTACTAGGAACAAACTATTTTTTGGTCAGAAAAGAGTGCTTACCGCCAAAAACAATTGGGAGATGTTTTAGGAAAACTCTTTTTTTCCTCCCAAAGGGCCACACAAGGGCTAAGAGGAATTGCAAAACATAGAATCAATGTGGAACCAATCATAGCAAGAAAAAAAAATGACCCTAGGAGGATCGCTGGATGTACTTGATGCCTCCTAGAGATTGTGATAAGCTATAGAGGGGGATAAAGGACCAACAGTAAAGATCAATAGGCTAAGGAAGATTGTAGGTTAGAATCGCTTCTTCTTGGTCTATCGCATGTATGTTTTTTAGGGTTTTAAAGCAGTCGTAGGTCACCTGCAATAGCTTTCAGTTCACTTGCAATGGTTTTGCAGGTTGTAGAGGTGGCGAAAGGGTTAGAAGGAGTTCAGGTTGTAGGGAATGGTGGTGGCAATGTTGCAATGGGGGAAGATGGAGATGGAGGAGGGCCTAGAACTTGCCAGAAGTGGAGATGATGGTTCTAGGCCACCATAGGAGTTGGAGGCGCCAGGATCTGAAATGCTCAGATCCTGGAGAAAGGGTGGTTAGGAGCTGCGATAGGTGTTGTGATGGTGGTGATGAGTTGAGGAGTCCTGCAATGGAATGAGGTGTTGAGAGAGAGAACTGGAAAAGGTGGTGGTGCTCAATGATGGATTAGAGGTGGCTTTGATATATGTTGGAAGAACTAAATAAAACCTAACTTCCCCTTTTTTTTATAAGAAAAGAAAAAAATAATTTTTTTTTTTTTTCTTATCTAATAAATAAAAAAAAAAAAAAAATTTTTTAGTGATAGTGTATATAAAAAAAAAATAAGGTAATTAAAAAAACAACACAAATTTCCCCAAAAAAAAAAAAAAAAAAAAAAAAAAATAAATAAAATGAGTTTATTTTTTTCAACAAAATCATCAAATTTTTTTCCGTCGTTTTTGTCTTACAACACCATCAAGGAAAAGCAAGGAGGATGTGCATTGTTCATGCATTGAAGAATAAATTGCAACAACGACAATCCTCTCATCACCCGATTGAGAATTACTCTACTTGTGAAAAAAAATGCGGGGATACATGCGTAGATGTAATTTTGTTTTTTAACAATAAAAAATTTATTATTTTATAAATTTACAAAATGAAATCCATGAATTTATTCGATTCTAAACCTAGGCCTAACAGATGATTATAGAATTTTCTTGTAGTAATACCAAAAAGCCGTTTTCCCTGAATAAATTCTATAATAATTTAGTGATACCACAAGAAAATGGCTTGTATCACTACATATTTCAATTTAAAATGGCTTGTATCACTAGCTTGTATCACTACAAGAAAATGGTTTGAAATATGTAGTGATACAAGCCATTTTCTATAGCACAAAACAGCATGGAATAATTGTTTTTGTAGCACTTTTGTTTTAGAAAAATTGTTTCTGTGATCAAACGAATTTTTTGTCTGGTCCTTTGTGATCCCCCCCCCCTTTTTTTTGAAAAAAAAAGGAAACCCCCCGGGGGGGGGTTCTTCCCCCCCGGGGCCGCCGCGTCGGAGAGATTATGATCAGACCGGGTTCATACCTGGTCCGACCCTCGACTCCGGTCGAGACGGAGAGAACCGACTCGCTCCCGAGCGAACCGGATCCAGAAGATGGCTTGCTGAAGAAGAAAGCTTATTCAGCTGCAAGCGTGCCCTAATCCTACTTATGGATTAGGGTAATCACCCTAATGATGGCAGACTCGAATTGACGGCTGCGGATAATCATTATCGAAGGGATAATCATCACATAACCTAAAGGTTATCTCAGGAGTCCTCTACTAGTCCAAACTAGTAGAAGTCTATTGCTCAACGGATCTAACTGTTAAGATCCAACGACTACCCGAAGAAGGCTCAAGTGCATCCAACGAAGGAGATTCGAAGGTACACTCTATATAAACCTCACTACCATACAAGGTGAGGGGATCGAAAAGAATACTATCTGAGACTCAGGTTCAGATACATACTGATAGACCTAAACTATCGCGATCCGCTATCTAGATCACCTTTCCCAGTTCTTCATTCCTTAGCTCTGTGCTTCTAGCAGAGCCGTTTGTGATTAAGTTCATCAACTGACTTAGCCTTCGGAGGTGGACTCCCAACCCCAGTGGTCGGGCCACATCTGACGCTTTCGTTTTGCAGGTCATCACGAGGAAATCTAAGGGCTGAGCAGATTTTGGACGCATCAATTGGCGCCGTCTGTGGGAAACAACTTGAAAAGCCATGGTGACTAGATCAGCAGCCGCAGCAGCCGCTGCACAACGCAATTCCGGTGTTCAGATCCCTGGAGCGAATAATCCAGATATTCCCCAGGGAAAGCCAAAATCCTATCGAGGTAGATGGTGGCCAGGGAGGACGTAATCCTCCTCCCCGATACACTCCAAGATCAATTGGATCAGGTAAAGATTCAACTCTTGGAGGTGAGCCAAGCACTCCGCATGCTCACTGCGGACGAGTGGTTTTACCACAAGAACCTGATCAACACGATTCAGGGAGACGTGCATTGCCACGTGACCAGAGATTGGCTGAAGACCGGAATATCGGTCAGAATTTTCGTGAAGGAGACCGAGGACTTAGGAGGATTGATGATCAACCTAGGCGAGACGATCGGTTCGACAGACCGCAAGAGAGTACAACTGATTCAAATACAAGGTTGGATACAGGGGTAAGAACTCACTCACCCACTGTCAGAAGAACCGTTCGTGATGATCGAAGCGATTCGCGATGAGCGGAATGCTCGGGAAGGACGGGCTGTTCGTGATGATCGAGTAGCACGGGATGATCGTGTTAATCGAGGTCGTGATCATATTGCTTGAAGATCACCCGACCCGCATTGGTCGGAAATTGGCCAACATCAATGAGAAATTAGGGCGAGTTGGCTAAGGGAAGAATAACCGAGGATATTTACTCAGTCATTCGGAAGACTCCCTTTGCCGAGCCAATTGCGGGATATCAGTTTCCCCGTAACTTCCGTTTGCCTACCTTTTCAACATTCGATGGCTCCGGAGATCCAACAGCTCACATCGGCTATTACCAACAGACCATGGCAGTTTCAGGTAATTCTGATGAAATTTTATGCAGGGTTTTTGGTTCATCTCTCACTGGAGCAACACAAAAGTGGTTTTCGAACCTCCCTTTTGGAAGGATCGTAAACTTTGACGAATTGGCGCGCCAATTCATAGGGCGATTCCAGAGTGGAATACAGGTCAAGAAAACGGAAGAAACCTTGTTTACTGTCAAACAAGGAAAGAACGAATCAATCAGAGAGTTTCTGAAAAGATTCAACAAAGTGACGATGGAGATAGAAAATTTGGATGAGCAAGTAGCCAAAACTGCTCTATTTACGGGACTCACTAATCGGAAACTCCTGGAGTTATTACTACAGGATATGCCTGCGACTTATGCTGAGTTGGTACGGAGATGCCGAAGCGAGCTGAAGTCATGGAGATTCTAGATGCGCGCCAAGGAGATAATAAAGTCTCCAATAAGGAATGTAAAGGCTCTCGAGCGAAGCGAAAAGCCAAAGAAAAATGTCCGTGATCGGGTTGGAAAATCTCAGGCTTGGCGCCAAAGGTCCCCCGGTAAAAGTGAGTACACTCCATTGAATGTTCCTCGGGCTGATATTTTAAATATCCTCAAAAGAAAAAATATTTTAAAGTGGCCGCCTAAAATTCTTTTGAAACCCGGAGAGCAGCAGGATCGAGAAAAGTATTGCCGATTCCACAAGGACTATGGTCATTATACTAATGACTGTCGTCATCTGAAAGCAGATATTGAGAGATTAATATCTCAGGGACATCTGTCCAGTTTTGTTAGCAGAAGAAGGGAGGAGCCACGTGAGCCACGTGCGGCTGCTCCTAAAAGGGATCGTTCGGTTAGTTCGGAACGATCAAGGGAGGCCCCGAAGTCTAAGAAGGGCAAGGAGGTGATTGAAGCTACTCGGTCACCAATCCTTACCATCTTCGGGGGACCAGAGCCCGAATCACTCCGGAGTCTAAAAACAAAATCCAAATTTGTTGGAACCGGAGAGACGCAGAAGCGGAAGAAGCTGAATGGTGAAGATTCTATCACCTTTAGCGAGGAGGACGAAAGAGATGTTTGTTTACCTCATGATGATGCTATAGTCATCAAGGTAGAGATTGCACGTCGGGAAGTGCATAGAGTTTTGATTGATACAGGGTCTGCAGCTGACCTAATTTCTTACGAAGTGTATCAAAAATTGAAGGTGGATCAGGACTTGATGAAACCTTCATCCACACATCTATATGGTTTTGCAGGGTCATCTGCAGTGGCGGAAGGATCGGTCCAGTTGGATTTATCTATTGGAAGTTTTCCTAAGGAAACAACCGTCCGAATCAATTTTTTGGTGGTTCGGGAACTGCCAGCTTATAATATGATCCTCGGGCGACCATCTTTATCCAAGATAGGTGCTATTGTTTCGACAAAGCACTCGAAGATAAAATTCCCGATCGATATGGGAATTGGTCAAGTCTCCTCCGACCGTAAAGATCTCTCGGCAGTGTTACGTTGCCTATTTAAAAGACAAGGAGGGCCCGAGGAAGGTAACTGCCCTACCTATAGAAGTTCGAGACGATCGGGAAGAGACAGAGATGCAAAGACCCGAACCAGTGGAGAAGCTGGAACAAATCCAGCTGTGTACCGAGGATGAGAAAAAGATTACTTATATCGGGTCTGAACAGCTGGAAGAATTTAAAGATGAGTTGAAGTTATTTCTTCAACAGAATAAAGATGTATTTGCATGGTCTGCTGAGGACATGCCAGGAATCGATCGGGCCATTGCAGAGCACAAACTCTGGATAGATCCTAAGGCGAAACCAATGATAAAGAAAAGAAGAAATTTCTCCATTGAAAAATATGAAGCCGTTCAAAGCGAAGTTGAAAAACTCAAGAATTCTGGTTTCATAGAACCAATTGAATGCCCAACTTGGTTGGCCAACGTGGTAATGGTAAAAAAGGCGAATGGGAAGTGGAGGATGTGTACAGACTACACAGATCTTAACAAGGCTTGCCCAAAAGATTGCTATCCGTTGCCTCGGATTGACCTCTTGATAGATGCGACTGCAGGATATGAAACTTTAAGTTTCATGGATGCCTACTCAGGGTATAATCAGATCCTTATGAATAAGGAGGATGAGAAGTATACGGCTTTCATGACTGATCGTGAAAGCTATTATTACAAGGTCATGCCTTTTGGCCTGAAGAATGCAGGAGCAACATATCAGAGGGCCGTCAACAAGATTTTCAAAGAGCTGATAGGAAAGAATGTTGAAGCTTATGTTGACGACATGCTAGTGAAAAGCTTTACAAAAGCAAATCATATTGCAGATTTGACTGAGGTATTCTCAGTACTGCGGAAATATCAAATGAAGCTAAACCCAGAAAAGTGTGCCTTTGGAGTCTCCTCGGGCAAATTTTTGGGCTTCATGGTATCACAGAGGGGAATTGAGGCTAATCCTGCCAAAATACAAGCTCTGATTGATATGGAGGCTCCCAAAACTGTTCGTGATGTGCAAGTGTTTAACAGGAGAGTTGTCGCTTTAAATCGATTCATCTCCAAGTCTCGAGAAAAATGTTTGCCTTTCTTCAAGGCACTTAAAGACCTGAAGGGCGTAAGGAAGCAAAATGGACTCAAGAGTGCCGTAAAGCTTTCGAGGAGTTAAAAGAAGCACTTGGACAACCACCGATCCTGTCCGCACTGCAGAAAGGGGAAATATTACAGCTATATCTAGCGACGTCCCTTTCAGCGGTCGGTCGCAGACTTGTTCGTGAAAAGATAAAAAACAAAGGCCGATTTACTATGTAAGCCACGTGTTGCTAGATGCGGAGACAAGATATTCACAGATTGAGAAGCAGTGCTCTGCTCTCATGATGGCCGCCAGAAGCTAAGGCCATATTTTCAAGCTCATCCAATTGAGGTATTTACAACTTTTCCTCTTAGTAAAGTTCTTAATAAACCCGATTTGTCCTGGAAGGATGGTGTCCTGGTCGGTTGAACTCAACGAGTTCCAAGTGAGCTTTAAGCCCGGAACCGCAATCAAGGCTCGGCATTAGCCGACTTTGTAGTAGAAACTACCGCACCGGTGGAACCCACCATCGAGGATCCCATTATACCAACCACTTGGGAGGTATATGTGGATGGTTCGAGTAATAAAGATGGAGCAGAGCTGGAATTCTATTAAAAAGTCCAGCAGGATTTATTATTCGATATGCTTTGAGATTTGCATTTGAAGCAAGTAATAACGAAGCAGAATATGAGGCTCTGATAGCAGGACTTCGGTTGTCAAAAGCATTATCTATTGCAGATGTTACTATTTATAGTGACTCTCAACTTATAGTCAACCAAGTCCAGGGGGAGTATGGTATTAAAGAACCACGCTTGCAGAAATATCAAGAGATAGTGCAGCATTTCAAAACCAATTTCGGAATTTGAAGATATCTCGGATTTCGAGGAATGAAAATTCAAAGGGCGTATGAGCTATCCCGACTAGCCAATGCCAAAGAAAAGAATCTAGACCCTTCGGTCTATATTGAAGAGATAACTTTTCCAAGTTATCATGAGAAAGAAATTTCTTATATTGAAGCAGTAACGCTGCCGGATGGATCCGATAATCGAGTATCTAAGGGATGACAAATTACCCGAGGATCCAATAGAGGCAAGGTTGATCAAGATTCGATCAGCTAGATTTGTCATTCGGAATGGGAGACTATACAAAAGATCTTATTCTCGACCCCTTATGAGATGTATAGGCCCCGAAGGAGCAAAATCAGCTTTGGCCGAGGTTCATGAAGGAATTTGTGGAGCTCACATGGGTGGACGGGCCCTGGCTCACAAAATTCTGAGACTTGGGTTATATTGGCCTAAGGTCCAAGAGGCTGCTATGGAATATGTTCGTCGATGTGGTAACTGTCAAATTCATGCTACAGTATCGAAGCGCCCGGCGGAAACTATGACTTCAATTCTAAATCCCATTCCCTTTGCGATGTGGGGAATTGATATCATGGGCAAATTCACCAAGGCATCAAAGCGGACGGGAATATCCCGATAGTAGCAATTGATTACTTCACAAAATGGGTTGAAGCCGGTGCAATCGGCGGCAATTACCGAGAAAAAGTGGAGAAATTCGTGCTTGAATCAATCATATATCGCTTTGGGATTCCAAAGATTATCGTCACTGACCATGGTACTCAGTTCGACTGTCCACAATTTGAGCAATTCTGTGGAACATATATGATCGAGCATCGTATGTCCTCGGTGGCATACCCCCAAAGCAATGGACAGTAGAGGTTACTAACCGAACGCTACTGGAAGGAATAAAGAGAAGACTCGAAGCTGACAAAGCTTCTTGGGTCGAAGAACTTCATAATGTACTGTGGGCTTATAGAACTACGGTTCGAACACCCACAGGAGAAACTCCATTCAAAGTTGGCATATGGATCCGAAGCATTGGCACCAAGTGGAGATAATGGCGGGGACATTACGGGATCGTGAGTTCGAGGAAAAAGCAAATGAACAAGGATCGCTTGATAGTCTTGATCTCGTTGGACGAAGTTCGGGCAAAGGCAATAGCACGAACTCAACATTATCAAAGAAGGATAGCGTCTCATTATAATACTCGAGTGAAGAATCGTCGGTACTTAGCCGGAGATTTGGTGTTGAGAAACACCCTAGCTTCCGACCCGCATCACCAAAGAAAATTGGACCCTTCCCCGGGAAGGACCTTATATGGTTGTAAAACCAGTTGGTTCAGAGCTTACAAGCTGAAGAACATCAACACCCGTAAAGAGTTGGATCGTTCGTGGAATGCCAGGCATCTCAAAAAGTTTTATCCTTGATGATGATTTCAATTTTGTTCGCGATGTAATCATTTTCAACTCAATCAATGCAATTTTTGGCTTTCAACAAACTATCTTTTGATTGGGGGGCATCATACACTACATTCAAGAACAAGATCCAACTATAAGGCATCGGATGAAAATTCGTGTGGGTCCTTCAACACTTATGGAATTTTTTCGGACTTTCTTAAGTCGAGGCATCGGATGAAAATCCGAGTGAGTTCCTTTTGCAAGGCGTCGGTTTGAAACCCGAGTAAGTTCCTTCAAGACTTATTGAATTTTTGAATTATCCTTAAGTAAAGGCATCGGTTTAAAACCCGAGTGAGTTCCTTCAAGACTTATTGTATTTCTCCGGAAATCCTTAAGTAAAGGCATCGGTTTAAAACCCGAGTGAGTTCCTTCAAGACTTATTGTATTTCTCCGGAAATCCTTAAGTAAAGGCATCGGTTTAAAACCCGAGTGAGTTCCTTCTCAGACTTATTGTATTTCTCCGGAAATCTTTAAGTAAAGGCATTGTTTCAAACAACTAAGACCTAATGCAACAGCGATTCAAGTGGCTAGCAAAGTTCAAGATGAAGTTAATTTCTTATTTCTTCAAAAGATCGAAAGAGGCCAAGATCAAAACAATTACAAGAGCTGGATACAATCTTCGGTCAAAAAAGAAAGTCATCATCGTGGACTCGTCGGTTATACAAGATCGACACGACTTTGCTAGAACAAACATATGAGTCAACCATTGGAGTGGATTCAAGGTAAAGAAGAGAAGAAATGAGGATTACAAAAATATTTCGGTATGCATAAAATCCTCCGCAATTTCATACTCTTTGTCCAACTTTGTCCAGAGAAGTATGGTCCCCGACCAAACTCGCATTCAAGACAAGCTCGCCATAATTGACTTCTTCCAGGGGAGAATAAACAGAGAATCTTCCAGATAATGCATAATATCCGGATCGGAAGGTGGAGGATCAATCTTATCCTTGGTCCAATCGGGAGGAGGAATACCCGTGTCGGTAAATACTTCAGGATGGCAAACAAAGACCGTAGGGAGTCGTATCAAAATGAGGATCCTTCCTTAATATTGATTCCCATACTTCGTTCTCACCATCCCGGTACGCCCGCAAGTTATAAGCATTCAGCATATCAACAAAGGGCTTACCGTGTAAATACTTGAAGACGCAGCTCTCGCGAACATCGCTTGGAAGGGATTCGGCAAAGGAACGACAGCTTGCCTTTGAGGTAACGTTTCAGATCCTTTGGCTCCCGACTTTCCAACTGTTCGCTCCAGCCGCCGGATCTTCTCCCCGGCATCATCCAAGTCCGATCGAAGACGACCAATCATTGAATT
Source organism: Hakea prostrata (assembly GCF_041222555.1). Classification (NCBI taxonomy): domain Eukaryota; kingdom Viridiplantae; phylum Streptophyta; class Magnoliopsida; order Proteales; family Proteaceae; genus Hakea; species Hakea prostrata. The sequence continues at coordinate 57,321,161 of NC_142608.1, forward strand.
TTTTTTCTCCGCCGCCACCTCCCAAGCTAGATTCCGAAGGCGAGCAATCTCAACATCTTTAGCTTCAGAGATTTCCCGAAGCCTGGAAACTTCATTGCTCAACCCATCGAGCCTAGAAACCGCTTCCACTTGGTTGTGGAAGTTACCAAGAAGACTCCCGCAAACAACTTCCGAGTTAAGAAGGAGCAGAAGAGTAATTTTTCAGAATCGAAGATAATGAAGAAAGACTTACATCACCAAAGTGACTTCGTAAAGACTTCATCCGGAAGTTTGGAAAGAACTGCGCTCTCGTAAGTCATTCGAGCAGCAAGACACCATTCCAACGCTCCAGTCAAACTCGTTTGACACTAATTCAGCGAAGGATGAGAAGGATGAGCTACACCAAGAGAAGGATGAGCTGCATCACTTGTCAACCGACGGCGCTTCCTGGTGGCAAAATCCTCCGACTCGGAAGGAGAGGAGGAGGATGCCAAACAAGCACTAGAATGGGAAATAGGAGCAGCACCTGCTGGGACCACACCTTCATCAGACGCCAACATAGTTGCCTCGTATGCCCGAAGAGTCTCCTTCGGGGGTGCACCAACAGCCTCACCACACAGGGGCGTCGGCAAAGACCATCGGCAACGGAGTGATCAAGATCTTCCTGGGAAAGACGAGCGATCACTTCGGGCAAAAGAGGCGCAGGGACGGCATCAATAGAAACTGTGGGAATCTGACTTGAAGATTCACCGACAGCAGTCGCCTTACGCTTGGAGGATTCACTAGCTGAAACCACCTCACTGGCCCCAACCACCACCGACGGAACGATTTTCTTGCAAGATTTTGCTCTGATAAAGTTCGGGTTGATCTTGGGAGCCACTATGCAAACAAACAAGCCGTATCAGTACAGAAATCAAACGACGACAAAAAGAGGGAAAACCCTAGTTTTTTATCACTTCCGACAAAACCAAATAACTAAACCCCAAGTATAACTACCGTGGCAGTTTACTCTGTGGGGGAAGTGGGGAAAGAGATGAGTAATCAAGAAACTCACTTGTTCGTAAGTTGATAGAGCTATTGTTGGAGTACGAGGAATACGGAAGCAGGCCGAAGGACGAAAGGTCGCTTTAGCACTTTAGCAAATCTAACTTGCAGATAGCACGATAGATGGAGAGTACCCACGAAGGCTTTAAATAGCCTCAGGTACTAAGACGACGGTTGAAGGCTAAGGACAACCGACGACCTAGATCAAAATGACGCTTCGAAATCCGCAGAAAGCAAGATCAACGGTCGGAGGGATGCCACATGGAAACATGTGGAAACGAGCACCTGACGCAGAGATACCTCCAATCGTCGCACCGCCATTAAAATAATGGATGTATTTCCGATTCATTGAAAACAATGAATGGTATACAAAAGCAGGAAAACGTTTGAACTTCGCAGAAGGGAAACGTGCGGACTTTGCAATAAATGAAGTGGTGGGGAAGATTAATGCATCTTTCCGAAACGCATCTTCACAATATTTCTACAAGATTATTATTCGGTGAGGAATGTAAAGTTAAGTGATAAGTTTTATCATTTATACTTTGATATTCAAGGCAAGATTTCGGCAGGAGACGGGGAAATATAAAGGCCAACATGAAAAAGAAATGTCTATTCATTAAATAGAGGGTAAATCTTTACAATAAAAGATAACTCCCTAAGCCTCTTCTTCATTGTTGCCCGAGGGACCCTGGTCGGGAGGACTTTTCTCAGATCTTGAGAAGAGCCTTCCTCAAGAATGGCATCGGCCGAGTCCTCTACAAAGCAGCAACTTGAGACTCGGCTTGTGATTTCTCCTCCGGAAGTGCCGGCTCGTCACCCTGTATGCCTCATATTGAGGGTCACCTGGAAAAGGATCATCTTCTTCCTGAGCCCAGTCCGGGAGATCCATACCAACTTTCCCGAAGACCTCTTTGTGGCACACCTCACGAAAGGGAGCAGTGTCGAAGGCAGGGATTGATGCGAGAATTCGCTCCCAAACGTCGTTCTGCCCCAAGCGATAAGCTTGAATGTTGTAGATACCTAGCAGCTCGGAGAAAGGTACGCTGTTCAGGTATTTCCGAACACACTCCTTCCGAAGCTCTGGCTTTATATGCTCGGGCTTGCTAGGGATCGCCAACTTCAGATGTTCTTCGAGCTCCCTACTTTTGAATTCAAGCCTGTCACCAAACAACGTGGCAGCTGCTTTTTGCTTCCCGGCCTCGCGCTGCAGCAAAGCAGCGGCACGAATCTTCGAAGCTTCGAGGGCCTCCTTGAGGGAGATCACTTCTTCCTCATGCTTTTTCTGCAGCTCCACGGCAGCTGCAGTCAGCTGGTCTATTTCAGAATTGGCCTTGGCCAAATTCTCTTCACAGGTTTGCAGCAAGGAGCTGGTGCGACCAACCCGGCTCAATGCTTCCATGTGTTGATAAAAGCTCAACACAAAGATTCCCCGGGAAGGCGGAAAATATCGAAGAAGTCATAAGAAATTATGAAAAAATAAGTAAGCAAGAAGACCGGTACCTTGTAGATTGACTAACAAGGGAGGTGTCATCCAGGGCTTCAAATTCCTGGCGATCAGAAGGAGCAAGACTGAGGGAGCTCCACTCTGCAGCTTTCTCAGGATCCCGAGTCACCCTGTCGGTCAGCTTCAGGGTCCACTGGGGGGTGAAGACCTCCTCACAATCCGTTGAAGCTTTGGATTTTTTATTGGAGGAAGCATCAATTGTGTCATGCCTCCTTTTGGTTCGGACGGAGGAAGAGACATTGGACCTCTCCACCATCGGTTTTTTCCCTTTACCCGAAGCATCAGCCACGGGCCTGATATTCCTGATACCCCTATAAGAGGGGTCGGGAGAGGGAACAGAAGCCTCTTGATCTACGGTCAAGGCTCTGGGTGATCGTTGCTCGGCTGTCACAACGGCCCTAGCGGCCTTCACCCGCAGTGCTCTCGTGGTTCATTCTTGGAGGCACCGCAAAGAAGAATGACAAGAGTCGAATTAAAGACATATCACTTCAAGAAAATTAAAGGATGGTGGTTAGAAGCTCACAATGAGCCAAGCCCCAAGATCAAGAATGGAGTTATACTCCACTTCAAGTCCATGTATCTCTTGATACCATGGAATGGATTTGATCTTCCTGACGGCCGCCTCGTCTTCTCTGGATAAGGGAAGGCCTCGGTTATTCTCGGAAGAAGAAGTACACCTCCTCCAGGCGGTTGGGAAGTTAAGATCTGATGGAGGCGCTCGACAGAAAAAGTATCGTTCGCGCCATCTTTTGTGGTTAGAAGGGCAAGTTCCTTTGGCAAGGATGTTGCCCCTCCAATCAAGTTCAGCCTTATTGCGTTTGGACAGAAAAACCCATCCGGGAGGATGGGAGATAGAAAGAACATGAAAATGTACAAAGAGAGAAAGAGATGGCGTAATGCCAAGTTCAAAACACAAACCCAAGAAGCCGACGATGAGACGCCAGCTATTGGGGAGGAGCATTCCGGGACAAATGTTCCAATGATTCAGAACTGTGGAGAACAAAGGATTAAAAAAGGGAAAGCGAACCCCGCTTTCCAGTGCATCTATATACAGAGAAAATTCACCCGAAAGGGTTGAATCAACCCTCTCATCAGGGTGGGGAGCCCTAACCTGATAAGAGGAAGGAAAATCAAAATCTTGGATAGCTGAAAGAAGGGTTTCCTCATTATAAATGGAGGGAATGAGAGCCGTGTCCACCATCGGACCCGAAAGTTTGAGGCTGCCTAGAAGACTCGACAATCTTGGAAGATCCAGACTCGAGAAGGACAGAGAAGTTTCGGTTTTTTCTTTCTAAACCTTTTTGAGAAACTTCAGCAAACTCGCGCCAGAGGACAATTAGGGTTTTGTTATCACTATCCGATTGTTCGGGAGCAGGAGAAGCAAAAGCCTCACTGCTATTACCAACACCGGGTACCAGAGAAGCCCTATCGTCCGCCATTACTTGTTTCAAGAACTACAAAAAGAAAAAGACCAAGAAACTTACCGATTCAAGGAGGCGGAAGCTTGAGAGCAAGAAGGCGCGAAGGCACAACAAAGGTTCAAATTCCAGACAGAAGAATGAAACCTACGAAGACAACGAACCGCTTTTAAAACTCCCGCACGAGTGTTCGGGAATCTGAACGATCGAGATTGATTCAAAATCAACGATCAAGATTGAAAGACGTTTTGAAAGTTTGAACTCACGAATCCGAAATAGGCGTTCGGAAACCGTCGCTTGGATGACGTGAGCCACGACAGATCAACTGCAAGGAGATACGTGGCCTTACACTCACAACGCTCGAGGAAAAGTGACCACCGCATTAAATGTGATATGACATTTAATGAAGCACGCAGAGATTATCACCTGACGACGAACCCAGTTAAAAACCAAGCCCTCGGGATCGATCGAACGCTTGGTCTGGGGGGCTTGTGATACGGAGAGATTATGATCAGACCGGGTTCATACCTGGTCCGACCCTCGACTCCAGTCGAGACGGAGAGAACCGACTCGCTCCCGAGCGAACCGGATCCAGAAGAAAGCTTATTCGGCTGCAAGCGTGCCCTAATCCTACTTATGGATTAGGGTAATCACCCTAATGATGGCAGACTCGAATTGACGGCTGCGGATAATCATTATCGAAGGGATAATCATCACATAACCTAAAGGTTATCTCAGGAGTCCTCTACTAGTCCAAACTAGTAGAAGTCTATTGCTCAACGAATCTAACTGTTAAGATCCAACGACTACCCGAAGAAGGCTCAAGTGCATCCAACGAAGGAGATTCGAAGGTACACTCTATATAAACCTCACTACCATACAAGGTGAGGGGATCGAAAAGAATACTATCTGAGACTCAGGTTCAGATACGTACTGATAGACCTAAACTATCACGCCGATCTCGCTATCTAGATCACCTTTCCCGGTTCTTCATTCCTTAGCTCTGTGCTTCTAGCAGAGCCATTTGTGATTAAGTTCATCAACTGACTTAGCCTTCGGAGGTGGACTCCCGACCCCAGCGGTCGGGCCACATCTGACACTTTCGTTTTGCAGGTAATCACGAGAAAATCTAAGGGCTGAGCATATTTTGGACGCATCACAGGCACTCAAGCTAAATAGAAGAGTTCTTGAAATATAGTTGCTTTAACCAGTTGTCTCTTTTGGTGTCCTCTTAAGATTTAAACCCACTATTGCAGGACCAAGAATATTCCATTTTAGCTACATGGCCAACTCCACTGCAACAATAATAATAATGAGAGAGAAAGAGAGAGATTACCAACAATAAAGGAACAGTCAGTCCTGTCTCCAGGCTTGTATCTAAGAATAGGATCCACAGTTCCATCCTCTGTGAACTCACCATGCCCTTTTTCTCGAGCCATGAATAGATTTCTCTAGTGATAAGGCACTACTTTTTGCTTGGCTCTCTCTGCTTATGAAACCCTAATTCTTCTTAATAATTGACGAACATCTGTTTTTTAATATGAAAGATTCAAAGGATTTTAAAAATCAAATAAATAGAACACCTAGCTAATCAAACGATAAAAATGAAGAGATGGAGAAAATTCATAACCTTAATTATTATAGAAATTTGCTCTGATACCAATTGTTAGAGTAACTTTGAGTTTTTCTCTCAACCTTAATTGAAATTTCATATAAAATTAGACTACAATATAATGTTTAAAGAATTGTGCATATCTTACACTAGATGTATGTTGAAGAATATTAAACTAAATCTTGAATGCAAAATGTACAAAGTGACGAAATCTTCTCCAATCTCCTCGTCTTTTCTATCGTACATTTTTGCAGTGGAGAGAGAATAGAACAAACAAGACTTAAGTGATTGGGGGACCCTATCATAGTTATTTATAATAGCAATCTCAAATCCTAATCCACTTTTCACAATGGATCGGATTGACCCATCTCAAACATAATTCCCTAAATATATAATTCTCTCTGATACCACCTACTTTCTTTCTTGGTTTTTTTTCTTTTTCAAGAGAAATAGTTGAGGATAGCGATACAAGCAAATGAATAAGACCACCTACCTTTTTTTTTGTTTTTCCTTTTTCTCAAAAGTGCTTTGCGTTTGACCTACAATATAGTATTTAAAGAATTGTGCATACCTTTGATACCACTTACCTTTTTATTTTTTTAAAGAGAATCAATTTGGGATAGCGATACAAGAAAATGAATAGGACCACCTACCTTTTTTTTTTGTTTTTCCGTTTTCTCAAGAGTGCTTTGGTTTTGCCCATCAAAATTTTGGTTAACTTATATGTGTCAGATTAACCACAAATGACCCATTAAGTGCCTAGTTAAATCTTAAAGCTATATGATCAGAATATTCCACATGTTGAATCCTGGCTCCTCTCATTTACCTTCAACGGCAAACGGATGATAAATTTTTTAACAAAACGGCAAAATGTATCAAAACATTGAAGAAATGCAATACTTTAATCTTCGTCAGTTCAGTTTACAAAGGGGAACAAGAAAATCAATTCTGCAGATCGAAAATAGGAGCATGGGTCGATGGTGTCTAAGTCCCTAATCTACAAGAGAAGAAAAATGAGATACGCAGACTTCAATCTGGTCTTTATTCTTCAAATCTTGTATTTCAATGGGTGCTGATGACCTTCAAGTCTTTCCTATATCTACCCATGAATGTGTTTGCGGAGAGGTCTGAGATTGAAGCCAAAATAGCACTCAAGAGAGTAGAAGACACATCCATGGTACAAACAAAAGGGAGGTCATTGCTTTATATCACTTTCTTCAACCACCATTTCTTTACTAGATGTTGTTACTTCGATACTTTAAAATATGTAATCTCTTTGCTTTCAAATATGGAAAAAAATGTATTTGAATAGTTAAGGTATGCTAAGTAGGTGGAAAGGGAAATGTCCAAGGTAATAGGTTGGAATTGGGCTTAGGGTTTCTGATGAGTGAAAACAGTTGTTTTGTATTTCTATTTTTTAGCCGACTAGAGCTGCATAACTTCTGATATGGTTTGTCACTTAATAACTACTTGTCCTTGCATAAATTAAAAATGAATGGAGATTCTTTGATTTGATGAACAAGAAGGAAAGAAAGAAGTTTCCTCAACCTCCAACAAGTAGATTTTTGGATTTTTTTTTTGGGGTACCGGTGCTTTTTTAATATTGAAAATGAAATGTTGTATGCAAAGGTTGAACCCACGACCTCTCCATTGAGAAGTATGGATTTTTACCACTTATCCAACCCTGCGTCGACAATTTTTTATTTACTATAGTATTGGGGGGTTGTTGCGATCTCACGTGTACAAGAACGAACTAAATGGTTGTGATAAAAAAATGCGGGGATACAGGCGTAAATATAAATTTTTTTAACAATAACAAATTTATTATTTTATAAATTTATAAAATGAAATCCACGAATTTATTTGATTCTAAACCTAGGCCTAACAGGAGAATATATGATTTTTTTTGTAATGATACCCAAAAAGCCATTTTATCTAGACCTGTAAATGGATAACCGAAATCCGCCTCCGAATTCGCATTCGTATTCGTTTAAGGGTATCCGTATCCGAAAATTTTCTTACCGGAAAATATCTGTATCCGTCCGTTAAGCAACCGGATTCGGATTCGGATAATTGCTTATCGGATCGGATAATATCCGGATAGAGTAAAGTATTTAACATTTTTTCTTTAGAAATAGATGATAATCGGATTCGGATACCGGTAATCGGATTCGGATAGCGGTATTCGGTAATCGGAAATTAGAAATTTATAGTAAAAAATGTAAAAAGTGACAATTATCAATCAATAATCGGATATTTTATCGGATCGGATTATTATCGGATATCCGATAAAGTTTCGGCTTCGGATGCCTTCTCTAAATTTTTGCCGAATTCGGATTCGAATTCGGATAGCGGATTTGCTAATCGGATTCGGATACTGGTGTATCCGAGCCGAATCCGGTCCGTTTACAGGCCTAATTTTATCTGAATAAATTCTATAAGAATGTAGTGATACCACACGAAAATGGCTTGAAATATGTAGTGAAATATATAGCACAAAATTGGCATGCAATAATTATTTTTGTAGCGCTTTTGTTTTTGAAAATTTATTTTTGATCAAACGAAATTATTTTTTTTGGTCCTTTGTGATCAGACGAGTTGGGGTTTACTGTGACCACAAGAACATCCATCTAAAACAAAAATGTTCAAGTGCCGAAAATTCAGAAACCACTGTCATCTACTCATCTAATGTTGTTTATTATGAATTCTCATTATAGTGGACATCTAAAAAATAATGAAAATGAGTTCATCGTAGGACGAAATCATCCTGAGAGTGTAAGATTTAGCAATTTTTAAAAACTGGTGAATCAAGCACTCAAGCTAAATAGAAGAGTTCTTGAAATGTAGTTGCTTTAACCAGTTGTCTCTTTTGGTGTCCTCTTAAGATTTAAACTCATCATTAGAGATCCACAGTTCCATCCTCTGTGAACTCACCATGTCCTTCTTCTCGTGCCATAAATAGCTTTCTCTGGTGATAAGGCGCTTCTTCTTGCTTGGCTCTCTCTGCTTATGAAACCCTGACACTTCCTAATAATTGATGAATATATGTTTCTTAATATGGAAGATTCAAAGTATTTTAAAAATCAAATCAACAGAACATCTAGTTAATCAAACGATAAAAATGAAGAGATGGAGAAAATTCAAAACCTTAATTGTTAAAGAAACTTGCTCTGATACCAATTGTTAGAGTAATTTTGAGTTTTTCTCTAAACCCTAATTGAAATTCCATATAAAAATTAGGCTACAATATAGTGTTTAAAGAATATGCATACCTTACACCATACATATGTTGAACAATATTAAACCAGATCTTACTCTGATACCAATTGCTTTTATAGAAGAATCTTTGAAATGTAGTTGCTTTGATCAGTTGTCTAAATTGGTGTCCTCTTAAGATTTAAACTCATCATTGCAGGACCAAGAATATTTCATTTTAGCTACATGCCCAACTTCACTACAACAATAATAATAACGAGAGAGAGAGAGAGAGAGAGATTACCAACAATGAATGAACAGATAGTCTTGCCTCCTGTCTTGTATACAAGAATAGGGTTTCTTTAGAGATCCACAGTTCCATCCTCTGTGAACTCACTATGCCCTTCTTTTCGTGCCATAAATAATTTTTTCTTGTAATAAGGCGTTACTTCTTGCACGACTGTCTCTGCTTATGAAACCCTGATTCTTCCTAATAATTGATGAACATCTATTTTTTAATATGGAAGATTCAAAGTAATTTAAAAATCAAATCAACAGAACATCTAGTTAATCAAACGATAAAAATGAAGAGATTGAGAAAATTCATAACCTTGTTAAAGAAACTTGCTCTGATACCAATTGTTGGAGTAATTTTGAGTTTTTCTCTAAACCCTAATTGAAATTCCATATAAAAATTAGGCTACAATATAGTGTTTACAGAATTGTGCATACTTTACACCAGACATATGTTGAACAATATTAAACCAGATCTTGCTCTGATGCCAATTGCTTTTATAGAAGAATCTTTGAAATGTAGTTGATTTAAACAATTGTCTCTTTTAGTGTCCTCTTAAGATTTAAATCCACAATTGCATGACCAAGAATATTTCATTTTAGCTACATGGCCAACTTCATTGTAACAATAATAATAACGAGAGAATAGGGTTTCCTTAGAGATCCACAGTTCTATCCTCTATGAACTCACCACGCCCTTCTTCTCGAGCGATTATTAGCTTTCTCTAACGATAAGTCGCAACTTCATGCTTAGCTCTCTCTACTTATGAAACCCTGACTCTTCCTAATAATTAACAAACATCTGTTTCTTAATACGGAATAGACACAAATACCACAGTAAACTTTGGCGTGGATAAACCCAAAACAATCAATGTTAGATCAATGCCAGTTTTTTATTTGATTTATTGGGTCGAAAAGCAAAGGTGATACATACTTGTTTAACATAACTTTTTGCGTTTACAATTGAACTCGATAAAATAAGCTCTTCGTCAAAAAAACATAATCAAATTCAAGACACAAAGCAAAAGTAGAAAGCAATTCAAAATGTGAATTGGACTCATTCTAGAATTGGAAGAATTTGGTCAAAATTTTTATGAGGAATAAAAGTTAGGTGCAGTTGGGTATTTTAGGGAAGGGATCTATCAAAGAGTGATGTATAGACAACAAATGGATCTACGAAATCTACTTCCTCTCCATTGGAGTATTTTTAATTTTTTTTTTGGGTGTTCTACAGATTCCTCCTTCCTGTATAATCTGGAAAGCGTGTAGATGTGAGAATTTATAAACATTCACAATCTTACCAACCATGTAAATATCTTGTAGTTTCTACATTGCCATAGGTTCACGTGTTCATACACCTAAAACTTTCAAATAAAATGTGTGAAAGTAGTTACAAGCTTAATTTGGTTATATTCTTTCTGGCGTGATCATACCTACATATTAGCATATCGATGTCTTAATTAAATTAGTAGAAGCTTGATCTGATACCAATTGTTGGAGTAACTTTGAGTTTTTCTCTAAACTCTAACTAAAATTCCATATAAAATTATATTATAATATAATTTTTAAAGAATTGTGCATACCTTACACCAGACGTATGCTGAAGAATATTAAACCAAATCTTAAATGTCAAAACGTACAGAGTGACGAAATTTTCTCCAATCTCCTCGTCTTTTCTAGCGTACCTCTTTCCGGTGGACGAAAAGAGAGTAAATAAAACTTAAGTGATTGGAGGGACTCTATCATAGTTATTTATAATTACAATCCCAAACCCTAATCCACTTTTCACAATGAATCAGATTGACCCATCTCAAACTTAATTTCCCAAAGCCATAATTCCCTCTGATACCACCTACCTTTTCTTTTGGTTTTTTTCTTTTCCTTTTCAAGAGAATCAGTTGGAGATAGCAATACAAGCAAATGAATAGGACAACCTAACTTGTTTCTTTGTTTTTCCTTTTTCTCAAGAGTACTTTGCTTATGACGCATCAAAATTTTGGTTGACTCATATGTGTTAGATAAATCACAAATGACCTATTAAGTGCCTAATTAAATCTTAAAGTTATATGATCAGAATATTCCACATGTTGAATCCTGGCTCTACTCATTTAGCTTCAACGACAAATGGATAATAGATTTTTGAACAAAACGGCAAAACGCATCAAAACATTGAAGAAATGCAAGACTATAATCTTCGTCAGTTAAGTTCTCAAAGGGGAACAAGAAAATCAATTTTGTGGATCGAAATAGGAGCATGGGTTGTGGGTGTGCCAAGTTCCTAATCTACAAGAGAAGAAAAATGAGAAATGCAGACTTCAATCTGGTCTTTATTCTTCAAATCTTGTATTTCAATGTGTGTTGATGACCTTCAAGTGGTTCCTACATCTACCCATGAGTGGGTTTGCGGAGAGGTCTGAGATTGAAGCCAAAATAGCACTCAAAAGAGTAGAAGACGCATCCATGATACAAACAAAAGGGAGGTCATTGCTTTATATCACTTTCTTCAACCACCCTTTCTTTACTAGATATTTTTACTTCGACACTTTAGAATATGTAATCTCTTTGCTTATATGGAAAAAAAATGTATTTGAATAAGTAAGGTACGCTAAGTTGGTGGGAAGGGATATGTTCAGGGTAATAGGTTGGAATTGGGTTTAGGGTTTCTGATGAGTGAAAACAGTTGTTTTGTATCTCTATTTTCTAACCCACCGGAGCTGCCTAACTTATGATATGGTTTGTCACTTAATAATTACTTGTCCTTGCAGAAATAAAAAATGAATGGAAATTCTTTCATTTGATGAACAAGGAGGAAAGAAAGAAGTCTCATCAACCTCCAACAAGTGGATTTTTGGATTTTTTTTTTGGGTACTGATGCTTTTTTAATATTGAAAATGAAATGCCGTCTGCAAAGGTCGAACCCATGACCTCTCCACTGTGAAGTATGGATTTTTACCACTCATCCAAACCTGCACGACAATTTTTATTTACTACAGTATTGGGGGGTTCGCTGCGATCTCATGTGTACAATAACGAACTAAATGGTTGTGATAAAAAAATGCGGGGATACATGCATAAATGTAATTTTGTTTTTTAACAATAAAAATTTTATTATTTTATAAATTTACAAAATGAAATCCACGAATTTATTTATTCTAAACTCAGGCCTAATAGGAGAATATAAGATTTTTTTGTAGTGATACCAAAAAGCCATTTTACCCGAATAAATTTTATAATAATGTAGTGATATCACAAGAAAATGGCTTGTATCATTACAAGAAAATATGGTATCACTACAAGAAAATGGCTTGAAATATGTAATGATAGAAGCCATTTTCTATAGCACAAAATCGGCATGCAATAATTGTTTCTGTAGCACTTTTGTTTTTGAAAATTTGTTTTTGTGATCAAACGAAATTTTTGTCTGGTCCTTTGTGATCGGACGGGGTGAAATATATTGTGACCACATGGACATCCATCTAAAACAAAAAATTTCAAAGTGGCCAAAATTCAGAAACCACTGTCAGCTACTCATCTAATGTTGTTTCTATTGAATTCCCATTCTAATGAATATCTGAAAAATAATGAAAATGAGTTCATTGCAAGACGAAATCATCCTGAGAGTCTGAGATTTAGCAATTTCTAAAAACTGATGAATCAAACACTCAAGCTGAACAGAAGAATTCTTGAAATGTAGTTGTTTTAACCAGATTTTTTTTTTGTCCTCTTCAGATTTAAACCCACCATTACAGGACCAAGAATATTCCATTTTAGCTACATGGCCAACTTCACTGCAACAACAATAATAACAAGAGAGAAAGAGAGATTACCAATAATGAAGGAACAGATAGTCTTGCCTCCGGTCTTGTATATAAGAATATGATTTCCTTAGAGATCCACAGTTCCATCATCTGTGAACTCACCACGCCCCTCTTCTCGTGCCATGAATAGCTTTCTCTGGTGATAAGGCGCTTCTTCTTGCTTGGCTCTCTCTGCTTATGAAACCCTAACTTTTCTTAATAATTGATGAATATATGTTTTTTAATATGAAAGATTCAAAGTATTTTAAAAATCAAATCAACAGAACATCTAGTTAATCAAACGATAAAAGTGAAGAGATTGAGAAAATTCATAACCTTAATTATTGTAGAAACTTGCTCTGATAACAATTGTTGGAGTAACTTTGAATTTTTCTCTAAACCTTAATTGAAATTCCATATAAAATTAGACTACAATATAGTATTTAAAGAATTGTGCATACCTTACACCAAACGTATGTTGAAGAATATTAAACTAAATCTTGAATGCCGAAACGTACAGAGTGAAGAAATCTTCTCCAATCTCTTTGTCTTTTCTACCGTACTTCTTTCCGGTGGAGAAAGAAGAGAACAAAGAAAGTTAAGTGATTGGAGGGACTCTATCATAGTTATTTATAATAGCAACCTCAAACCCTAATCCACTTTTCACAATGGATCAGATTGACCCATCTCAAACCTAATTCCCCAAAAACATAATTCCCTATGATATTCCTGATACCACCTACTTTCTTTCTTGGTCTTTTTCTTTTTCAAGAGAATCAGTTAGGGATAGCGATACAAGCAAATGAATAGGACTACCTTCTTTCTTTGTTTTTCTTTTTTCTTAAGAGTGCTTTGCTTTTGACCTATCAAAATTTTGGTTGACTCATATGTGTCAGATAAATAACAAATGACCCATTAAGTGCCTAGTTAAATCTTAAAGTTATATGATTAGAATACTCCACATGTTGAATCTTCGCTTTGCTCATGTTACCTTCGACGACAAACGGATGATAGATTTTTTAACAAAACTGCAAAACGCATCAAAACATTAAAGAAATGCAAGACTATAATCTTTTTCAGTTAAGTTCACAAAGGGGAACAAGAAAATAAATTTTGTGGATCGAAATAGGAGCATGGGTCATGGGTGTGCCAAGTCCCTAATCTACAACAGAAGAAAAATGAGAGATGCAGACTTCAATCTTCTTTTTATTTTTCAAATCTTGTATTTCAATGGGTGTTGATGACCTTAAAGTCGTTCTTACATCTACCCATGAGTGGGTTTGCGGAGAGGTCTGAGATTGAAGCCAAAATAGCACATAAGAGAGTAGAAGACGCATCCATGGTACAAACAAGAAGGATGTCATTGCTTTATATCACTTTCTTCAACCACCCTTTCTTTACTAGGTGTTGTTACTTTGACACTTTAGAATACATAATCTCTCTACTTTCAAATATGGAAAAAAGGTATTTGAATAGGTAAGGTATGCTAAGTAGGTGGGAAGGGAAAGGTCTAGGGTAATAGGTTAGAATTGGGTTTAGGGTTTCTGATAAGTGAAAGCAGTTGTATTGTATTTCTATTTTCTAGCCCACCGGAGCTGCCCAACTTCTAATATGGTTGGTCACCTAATAACTACTTGTCCCTGGAGAAATTAAAAATTAGTGGAGATTCTTTGATTTGATGAACAAGAAGGAAAGAAAGAAGTCTCCTCAACCTCCACCAAGTGAATTTTTTTTTTTTTTTTGGTACCGGTGCTTTTTTAATATTGAAAAGGAAATGCTTTCTGCAAAAGTCGAACCCACGACCTCTCCACTAAGAAATATGGATTTTTACCACTCAACCAACCCTACATTGACAATTTGTTATTTACTACAGTATTGGGGGGTTCATTGCGATCTCACGTGTACAAGAACGAACTAAACGGTTGTGATAAAAAAATGCTGGGATACATGCGTAAATGTAATTTTGTTTTTTAACAATAAAAAAATTATTATTTTATAAATTTACAAAATGAAATCCATGAATTTATTCAATTCTAAACTCAGGCCTGACAGGAGATTATAAGATTTTCTTGTAGTGATACCAAAAGGCATTTTCCCTAAATAAAATCTATAATAATGTAGTGATACCACAAGAAAATGGCTTGTATCACTACATATTTCAATGAAAATGGCAAGCCATTTTCTATAGCACAAACCGGCATGCAATAATTGTTTCTGTAGCACTTCTGTTTTAGAAAAATTGTTTCTGTGATCAAACCAAATTTTTGTCTGGTCCTTTGTGATCTGAGGAGGTGGGGTCTACTGTGACCACACGAACATCCATCTAACACAAAAATGTTCAAGTTCCCAACATTCAGAAATCACTGTCATTTACTCATCTAATGCTGTTTCTTTTGAATTCTCATTATAGTGGACGTCTGAAAAATAATGAAAATGAGTTCATTGCAAGACGAAATCATCCTGGGATTCTCAGATTTAGCAATTTCTGAAAACTGGTGAAGTAGATACTCAAGCTAAACAGAAGAATCTTTGAAATGTAGTTGTTTTAACCAGTTGTCTCTTTTGATGTCCTCTTAAGATTTAAAACCACCATTGCATGACCAAGAATATTCCGTTTTAGCTACATGGCCAACTTCACTGCAACAATAATAATAACGAGAGAGATAGAGAGAGAGATTACCAATAATGAAGGAACAAACAGTTCTGCCTCCGGTCTTGTATCTAAGAATAGGGTTTCCTTAGAGATACACAGTTCCATCCTCTATGAACTCACCACGCATTCTTCTCGAGCCATGAATAGCTTTCTCTGGTGATAAGGCGCTTCTTCTTACTCGGCTCTCTCTGCTTATGAAACCATGATTCTTCCTAATAATTGACGAACATCTGTTTCTTAATATGGAAGATTCAAAGGATTTTAAAAATAAAATCAACAGAACACCTAGCTAATCAAACGATAAAAATGAAGAGATGTAGAAAATTCATAACCTTAATTATAGAAACTTACTCGATACCAATTTATTGGAGTAACTTTGAGTTTCTCTCTAAATCCTAATTTAAATTCCATATGAAATTAGACTACAATATAGTTTTTAAATAATTGTGCATAATTTACACCAGACGTATGTTGAACAATATTAAAACCAAATCTTGAATGCCAAAATGTACAAAGTGACGAAATCTTCTCCAATCTTCTCGTTTTTTTTCTACCGTACCTCTTTCTGGTGAAGAGAGAAGAGAACAAAGAAAACTTAAGTGATTGGAAGGACCCTATCATTGTTATTTATAATAGCAATCACAAACCCTAATCCACTTTTCACAATGGATCGGATTGACCCATCTCAAATCTAATGGCAGTGTTTCAGCCCTATGTTTTGAGACCCCCATCAATCATTAACGCCAATAATTAATCCAAGCCCACATATTATATTCAGATAACCCTAACATTCATGTGGTGCTCTAACAACTTAATCATGTCAAGTGATCGTCGCAGCTGCAGATTCAATGACTCTGACAGCAGTGGGTCATGATCATTGGCGGAGAAAAACCATAGTTCAGAGTATTCTTCAGACATGAGCCATCAATGTTACCATTTATAGGCAAACCCATATTCTCAACGAGAAATTCAGGAATGATGACTAGTTGGGAGCCATCACAGGGGAAGAAGTAGATTCTTGAGCCGAAAAACTAGAGTTCAATGAGTTTTTGCGACAATGAACAGTGGAATCTCCAAATATGAATTGTGCAGGAACAAAGACTGGTGCCGACAAATGGTGGTTAAGTATCATATGAAACAAAAATAACAGATGAATTATCATAACCACTAAGAACAACTTTCTAGTCCACAGAAAACTTAAAGAACAATCTTAAGTAGTAGTTCATTGTGACCATTAACCAGAAAGAGACAGAGAAAAGGGAAGACGATAATGCTATGTTCATTCACATTCTTCTCTGAGGTTTATAGAGGAACAAAAGCTAATGGATACATCTCTAACAAATGAAAATAACATAATAGCAAAAAGCAATATTAGCAAATGCTTTCAGTTACGATTTCTCCAGACTATAATAATCCTTCACGAATTGATGTTTGGCTGCCAAACATGAGTCTCCAGGCACCATTGTGGCATCGGAATCAGCCATGGTGGGTCCCACATTTGTTACAATCAGTCATCCTCCTCTCCTATCTTCGTTGCCGATGAAACTAATTGTATGCTCCAGTGGGGATAACAGAATTTTGTCCTGTGAATAACAAGTCCTTAATTATAGAAGTAACTGTCGAAGAGTGATAAGAGCCAGTGGTAGTAGAAGAGACAGAGAGTCAGAGACAAAATTAGGGTAGACATAGTTCCTAAACTCATGAATTTCGTTGTCAAACGAATTATCAGAGGTAGCAGAGGGAATTATGTCTTTTGGGAAACATTACTATCAATGTCCCCGTTGGAGGCAAAGTGTTCACTGAACCTTTTGAAGAAAATGGCATTGCAAGCCATTTTCGGTGATAACATGCAAAAAATCACCTAACATGCATTTAGGCTTTACTTCAAGGCAGCATTGAGGCACATTAACATTTTTTTCTTCCAATAATGAGTGCTTATAACTTCAATCTACCATTCTGAGCCTGTCCATTCTATTTTTGTTTCTATCTTTTTACCGATTTTCTGTTCGTCTTTCCATTTTTTGCATTTCAAAATTTCTTTGTATTCTTTCGTCCTATATCCACAATCTTTGATGCCTTCTTAGTTTCTGCAATATCTTGAAACCTTGACCAGTATCATAAGCACATCAGTAGATATATGGTATAATCCAGGGTTTTTATTTTTTTTTTATTATTATTTTTTTAAAATGTATAAAATCTAAGAGATTAACTTATTAATTTTGAAATAATACTGTGGCACCAAAACAGATTTCGGAAACATTTCTATAGCACAAAACGGTTATGCAATAATTGTTCTCATAACACTTTTGTTTCAGAAAAATTGTTTCCATAATGGTCTAGAGCAGACGGGGTGGGGCCTTTTGTGACCAAACGGAGGTCCATCTCGTAAGAGACGAGATGGCGCTCCATTTGAAAATATTTCGTTTTCTAAAAAAATCGAACCCAGAATGTCAACACATGACAAGATTCATGATCTCATCGTCCACTATAAAAGTTTCAAAAAAAATCTAAAAAATATAATAAATAAATAACTTTCATGGATTAATAATTCATGCAAATTATTACAATCTTCCCATTTGGATACCAATAAAAAGTCAAATCAATAGAATCTTATTCCATAATGATTTTAGGTTTCAATTAAACCATAAATCCTCCTATTGGACCCAATCTAAAATCAAATCAACTATGGAAACTTAAAAGAAAAAAAATAAAAATAAAAATAACTTAGGCAAACAACGATTCTAATTTTATATGGTTAGCTCTGATACCAATTGTTGAAGTAACTTTAAGTTTTTTTCGAAACCCTAATCGAATTCCATATAAATATTGGAATATACTATAGTATTTAAGAGAATTTCGCATACCTTACATTAGACGTATGTTGAAGAAGATTAATCAAAATCTTAAATGCCAAAATGCATAGAGTGACAAAGTCTTATCCAATATCCTCATCTTTCCTACCGTACCTCTTTCTTGTGGAGAGAGAAGAGAACAAAAACCTTAAGTGATTGGAGGTACCGCATCATAGCTATTTATAATTGAAATACCAAATCCTAGTCCACTTCCACAATGGAAAGAAAGATGCTATAGGAAAAACTCCAATATATTTGGTGATTTCTAGCAAACCTAGAAAGTTCTTGTACAAAGAACGAGCAAAGTAGAAGCGGGAGACAAAGACAGAAAAACTAAGGAAACTAACTCATTACCGGTAGAAAAGCATATGCTTTGGATAATGATAAACAAGCCGAAAAAAGTATCAGAAATGGTTCACAAATAGGTCTAAGGTTTATGACAGGGTGGAATGGAGTGTGATTGCTAGGGTTTGACTCGAAATTGTGTGCACTAATTAATTGTTTGATCTCTACTGCTTCATTCTCTATCAAACTCAATGGATCCCCGTACTCTCTTCCAGGGTACTAGGGGATTGCGACAAGGTTGCCCTTTAAGTCCCTATCTTTTTCTTCTCATTATGGAAGTCCTTTCTAGACTTCTTAGTGCCTTTAGAAATGAAAATGTTTTCAAAGGAATCAAGATTGTTAGGCTTGCACCGGAGATCAGACACCTTTTCTTTGCTGATGACACTTTCATATTCTGTCGTGCTACTTTGAATGATGTGTGTGCAATTAAATCTGTGCTAGATATTTTTGGGAATATTACTGGACAGGTAATCTATAAAAGTGAAGCATTCTTCAGCAAGAATACCCCCCATGAGTTAAAAGAATCAATTCTGAACTGCTTGGGGATTAAAGAGATGGGTAATTCATCTACCTATCTGGGTAGTCCTCTGAACCCTGAAAAAGCAAGATCTAGTAGCTTTTGTCCAATCCTGGATAAGATGAAGAATAAACTGGCAGGATGGAAAGCTCATTCCCTATCTTTTGCAGGGAGAGCCATTTTGATCCAATCTGTGATGCAGGTTGTGCCCATTTATCACATGCAATATGTGTTGTTCCCGAAAAAGGTGTGTAAGGCAATGGATTCTGTGTGCCAAAAATTTTGGTTAGGGAAAGCTAATGAAGGTAAGAATCTCAATCTTATTTCCTGGACTAAATGTTGCAGACCGAGACAGTATGGAGGGCTAGGGTTCAAAAATTTAGAAATGATGAATAGGGCCCTGTTGCTCAAACAAGGATGGAGAATCCTCACTGAGCATTCCTCGGTATGGGCCCAGTGTATTAGAGCCAAATACTTTCCCCACACCACTATCTTTGATCCCAAGGTGGGAAAAAAATCGGGCTCCCCCTTTTGGAATAGTCTATGTACTATGATTCCGGTGCTTAAGACCTTGATTGTTAAAGTTGTGGGTAATGGGGAGAATACATCCTTTTGGTTTGACCCATGGATTCAAAACACACGTGATCATGTTGTCGGAGATTTTAATATGCATTTTGCATAGGATAGGGTGACTGTGGCTGAAGTGGCTAGAATGAGAGGTAGATTTGACTCGGAAATCTCTCTCACTTTCTGTCCTTTAATTGCATCAGCTATTAATAATGTTTGCTTTCTGATGAACAGATTCCCTGGAGACTTAGCTGCTCGACTGCAAAGTTTCTAACTACTAAGTTAGCTTATCAACAATTGATGAAAACCTCTCAGTCGTTTAATCTGTCAATTTTATATAAACGATGGTGGTCTTTCTTGTGGAAACTTTACATTCACCCCAAATTCATTATGTTTTTTTGGCGATTGCTCAATGCAGGAATTCCAGTTAATGCAGCTCTCACAAAATGGAGTAAGAATCCGGATAGATGTATGCTTTGTGGTTATAGCGGAGAATCGAGTTGGCATCTTTTCTTCAATTGTGAATGGACGAGAAGAATATGGATCGCAGGGCCACTAGGATTACGGACTGAAATGTTACCTTTCTCTGACATTAACAATTACTGTTTTGATTTGTTTTATAACTCTTCATATGGGAAACCTATGCTAGGCTGGATTTTCTCTGTTATCATCATCACTTGTTACATGGTATGGCATGCACGTAATGAAGTGTTGTTTATAAAGGCTAACCCAAATCCAGAACGGGTGATGAAAAACATTTATTCTTGGTGTCAATATCTAAAAATTCACCCTTCTGGGAACTCAAGTCATTCCCATCCAAATGTAACTCATGTTACTCATGTTGAGCACAGTGGGATACTATTCTCACATATGCAAAACTTAGTACCTATGCATCTCACAATGTTATTCTGTGCAGGTACAATGCGACAATTAACAAAGGAAGTGGGATGCTATTGGGGGATCACTTACTCTGGAAAAATCGTGTATTGTTGCTATGGAAAACAGGGAAGGGGTTCACTAATATCATCGATAGTAAAAGGATTAGCATCAGGGCTGCAATTGGCACTAAATCACAAGCTCCAGATAGAGTTAATAGCAACCAATTGGAAATGCATCAATCAATATTGGCCGAGACCGACTACTCCTTGGCCGATAGAAATAATCCATGATCTTCTATTCTTAGCAACCAAGACACAAGCAATTCCAATTGATACATCTAAAGAACAGGAAATTCTACGGAAGGCCAAACTCTTAGCGGAAGCGGCAATCCAGGAACAACAGTCATGTGAATGGAACCATATAATAAATAGTTTGTAATAAGGGTTTTTTTAACTGCTTTGTATCAACAAAAAAAAAAAAAAAAAAAAAGAGGAAGGGAAGGAAGGAAAAAAAAAAAAAAAAGGGAGAGAGAAAAAAAAAAAAAAAACATATTACTACACGGCGAGGAAAAAAAAAAAAAAAAAAATTTCTTTTCCCCTCCTCACCAAGCCAAACACCCCCACGGGGGGGGGGCGGAAAAAAAATTGGACCTCTTTGGGCACCTTTTTTTTTTTTTCCCCCCCCCTTTTTGGCCCTTTCATTTGGGGTTTTGGGGTGCGGTCTTGAAAATTTCTCTGATGGACTATCTTATATCTAAAAACAAACGGTGTTGCATTCTCTACTGTTTGCCGTTCGCTTAGCTTTCAATTTATAGACTCTAAGTGTATACAACTCCGGTTCATTTTTGTGTTCGAAGTCGGGGATTTTGATTTGCACTTTTCAATTAGATTTTAATAATCAACAATGAGAGAGAGAAAACCGTTTACAGTTTAGATTATTGTTGGAGCAGCTATTTGATCAGGGGAAGTGGGCCAGGCAGCAGCAACCCCTAGCCAGGCTTTGTGAAGATAAATCCTAAGGGTGTCAATACAGTACGGTACCAGTAGTTTGGTACATTATCGTACCGTACCGCATGTCAAACCGTCATACCAAAATCGCACCATACCGAATTTATACAGTACGATATGAAAACGGTATTTTAAAAACGGTTTGGTATGGTTTCGGTATAAAATCGGTACAAGAAAAACGGCATGGTTCGGTATATGGTACGGTACGATTTCGGTATAAAACACCAATTCTTCTAATCTTCTAATTTGTAATATTGCCACAATTAACCAAAGTATTGATTTCATGAACATACTTAAACAAAGAAATGTTTGTTTAATATATGGTTTATCACAATAACTTGGCCTTGGAAAACGATTTCAGATGTGTTGGGAAATGCAATCTATAATATAGATTATGTATTTTGTGCTGCAGACGGACAAACTAGATGGACGTCCGTCTGGATCAGACGGGCGTCCGTTTGCAGCACAGAATATAGAATGTTGGGACTTAGTGTTATAAGGGTTTAAAATAAAATTATAAAAATAACCTTCAATATGGTGGGAATAACAGAATTTTGTCTTGCGAATAACAAGACCTAAATTGTTACTAATTTTTCATCATCACCTCCTCAATTACCTCATAATATTAATGCCATCCCCTGAGTTTTTCAATTTATTACTTGGACCCCTTACTAGTAAGACTATTAGTCTCAATTAGTTTTTATTTATCCATCTCTAATATTATTTTCATGCTCTAAGGAAAGAATATGACAAAGGAGAGAGAGAGAGAGAGAGAGAGAGAGAAAAATGCAATGTTAGAAATCATGAAATAAAAGAATGGAAGAAGAGGAGTGGAGGAAGAGGAAGATGAAGATGAGTCGAAAGCAAGTTTTTTTGCTCAGCATTCTTGTCACTTAACTATGATTTTCTAACAAGGGGTGTCACTAATTTATTAGGTAATTGATAAATTAGATAACCCAGGTTTTTTTTTCTTCTTCTTTTTCTTTTAAAAAGTTCATTGTTGGCCCGAAAAGTCCAATCTACTTTGGACTCAATTGTTAGGATTAATTCCTCTCCTTGGTCGCAAGGTCTGTCTTTTTTATTTATCATTTAGAATTAGATCATAAAAAAAACAGAGTTTAAAATGCAAGACCTTACCTCTTCCGTTTAACTTTTATTGTTTGGGTTTGTGGCCAATGGAAGTGGAAGATGAGTGATCCTGATTCGACATTAGAAGTATATTGATTGTTCCCCAATAACCGAATACCTTTGCCTGTAAATACTGCATATTTGATTCCATCCATAAATCCATTTTCTTCCCTGTGTTCACTTGCAAGATCACCACACATTTAACCTTAATAGTTATTTTTTTAAAAAATCCCGAACTTGGGGAAAGCCTCGTCATTAGAAGAAGCATGAAGACTTGACCTATTGTCGAAAGTTTGTTTTTCATTCTTAAACTAGGAGTCCCAATCCCATTGTGCTCGAAAAGAAAAACAATTTTTATATGACTCGGCCCAAAACTAACTCCATTGTGGAGCAGAATGATAAAAACCTTTCATGTATCAATCTTCACTGACTAAGATAAGAGCCTTTCCTGTATGAATTTTCTTTTCTCTTTTTTCCTTGACAAATTTTCGATCTGCGTGTGTTTGATATTTACCATGGAACATATTTTTATATGTAAGACAATAGAAAAAAATCCCATAATCATATGTTTATGTGAACTTTGGTCATATCAAGTATGAAAATGGCCAATGCGAATAGCAACTTTACCTTATACTCCCTTAACATGGTAAGAGTGAACAAAGTTTTCATCCAACTTGGGTTAAGTTTTATTGTATTTTCCAAATACCCTCCCAATATCTCTTCTACATCCATCTGAAACCCCCACCATGAAAGAATCACATTCTTTGGCTGCAGAAAAATCCCAATTCTTATTTCAACATTAGTTTTTAGAGGATAAGTATTGGAGATATTTTTTCATTAAAAAGAAGAAAAAAAAATTCTAACATATTTGAACATATATGTGGAGAGATTTTTTTTGGGTAAAACATATGTGGAAGGATTCAGGTATCAACAGAAGTAAAAAGGCCAAAAGTAAAGAGAAGCAAAGTCATTTCAACCCAAGAATTTCCTTGAGATCAAAGTCAACTCTATTTGCTGAAGCTCCTTCTGTTTGCTCACTTCATGAATAATTCTCAGATGCTGTCATCATGTTGATGTTTCAGATGCAGGAACTGGAATCTCTTCTGCCTTCTTTCCACGAACCTTTGAGGTATAGACATTTCTAACTGAGTCAAGTGTGCGACAAGTGCAATCAACAGACGCAGAGGAGATGATTACAATCCGTGATGAAGAGGGCTTTACAGGCACCACTTTGGTTCTTCTCTTGGTTGGAGATGATGATGGTTTACTACTACTGGGTAGTGCTGCTGGTAAATTGGTGCTCATTGAAGCTCTAGCTTTCTTGTGTGAACTATTGACGTTGGGGTCTCTATATGCTTGTGATGCATCCAGTAAATGTCAGTCGCTGAACTGATCACAATACTCTGGCTGAATGCAGAGTCTAAAATAAATACAAATAGTTGGGAAACGATTCAGATAACTCTAGGGTGAGTAGATCATCTGTTTATATGAATTTTTCCTCCAATTCTCAACCGTTGAGTGGATTCTCGATCTCTTTAGAGAACCGTCCGATCATAGGGTTTTGCCCTAGATATTCAAGGGTGCAGGTAGTTACCAATCTTAGCACGATTCCCTCTCCACCTTGACGATAGTTGCTTCCTATAAGTTAGCTTCGTCTACCGCAAGATTTGGGAGGTCGTTCTTGACTGATAGCTAGAGTGTGGCGCCCTTTCAATTGTTTAGATTAGGTTAAAGTGGGTCCCGATCGTGGTCTAACCAGGGCGAAGGCTGTGAACCCAGTCCAATGAGTTCGGTGCAATTTTCCTCGTATCAGCTTGATTTCTTGTTGGATAGTGGTGATACTGCTTCTTAGGAGGAAGAGTATTATTGCTGTGTTGCTTCTTTCTTGTTCTTTCCATGTCGTTGAGCTTGTAAAACCAGGCATTTGGCATCATGACTGATACCTTGAAACTGTGAGTTCCCCTCTCTCTCTCTCTCTCTCTCTCTCTCTCTCTCTCTCTCTCTCTCTCTCTCTCTCTCTCTCTCTCTCTCTCTCTCTCTCTCAGCTGATGGCCTTCAAGCTTGTGTAGAAATATAAAGTTATGATGGGATATGAGGAAGATGATCAGTAGAGTACTTGACCTTCCATTGCAGTTTTATAATGTAATGTTTCAACTGTTTCTTGATTATTTAAGATTTATCAATAAATAAGTAGATGAATATATAATTAAGGTACTAATGAGATCATATCATTCTTCTTGTGGTTAGATATATGAATTATTAATTACCTATGAAAGAATTAGTCAAAATTAGGATAAATCAGCAAGAAAATTGACAGTTCTAGATCTGTTGAGGAGATCGAATTGTTCTTCTGAATCGAAACATCTTGGGGTGGGACAGTCTTTTAATAATACACTCCCTCCATTTGGTTTCTACTATCTTAGAAGGAGTGGGAGGATAGATCTGAACCATACATAAACTGTGTATGCCCCATTTTCATAATAATCTATTTGCTAGGTCATCATTATATCCCATCTTTTGTTTAATAATTTTACAATATGAAAGTTAGTATTTAAGATAAATATCACTTACATCCCTCTTAGACCAAATGGCACTTGGACCCCCTCTTAGTTGGATAATATTACTTACTTGCCCTCTTATCTAACAAAGTTATCAAATGCCTCACTTCTGTCAGGTTTTTCCATTAAGTTCTAGCTTTACCATTAAATATTTTTCTAAAACCCCAAACTATCCTAAATTAAAAAAATATTTTAGTGTAAATTTCAAATTATCCACAAGTAATATTATTATTAAAATCTCAAAATAATCTTAATTACTTTAGTAATTAAAATATTAAATTACCCTTAATTAATTTTATTCTAAGACCTACAAATACCCCTATGTCTTTTAATTTAAATGCATTTCTTTCATTAGGAGAGAAAAATGAAAAGGAAACCTATTTAAATTTTTTCGATTGATTTACCCTTTTTTTTTTGTTGTAAAAATTACTTCTTCTTTTTTCTAATGAAAAAGAAACGTATAGATGAAAAACATAGGAGCATTTTGAAAATTTAATAATAAAATTAATTGAGGGTATTTTATGTTGTAATAATAATATTAACTCGGAAATTTTTTATTAATAAATTAATATTATATTAATAATTATATTTAATTTATTTTTTTTTTTTTGTTGTTTTTTGTTGAGTTTTTTTAAAAAAAAAATAAAAAAAAAAATAAAAAAAAAAAAGGAAAGAAAAGAGATGGGTGGGATGTGTAATGTATAAAATTAGTATATTTTATAAAAAAAAAAAAGTAAAGAAGAAGTGTTTATTTTATAAATTATGTAAAGGGGTGTGTTTGTGTTATGTTCTAGGACCGAGGGGGGGCTTTGTTGTTTTTAGTGGGGGGGGGGTGGTTGTTTTTTTTTTTTTTTTTTTTTTTTTTTTTTTTTTTGGAGAAAAGGAGACTTTATATTAATAGAAATAAATAAAATACACACAATAATACAGGATTAGGTTCTAAAGAACCTACGACCCTGTCGCTCTTCTACAACATATTGAGAGAGCTGAGCAGGCAAAGAGAGAGGATCCAACAAAATTTCTTGGTCCGACATTGCCAATCTGGCTAAAAAATCCGCGCACCTATTAGTCTCCCTAACACCATGCACCAAAATATACTCCTGAAACAAGGATCTCAAGTGAAGAATATCCTCAACAATGTGTAGTATCCCCCAATGTGGGCGGTAAGTACCCAGTAAAGTCCTAATTGCCACTTCAGAGTCTGAATGCACCAAAACCTTATTGCAGCCGTATTGTTGCGCAAATTGCAAGCCACACCGAATTGCAAGCATCTCAGCATGAAAAACACCCACATTAGCACAACCACCAGAACAAGCAAAAATAACATCACCTCTGCAATTTCGAGCCATAGCACCATACCCTCCAATATGTCCCCGGAGAGAACCGTCACAGTTGATCAGGATCCAACCCCATGGCGGCGGTAACCAATAATGAACAAAACTCTTAACCTGAGCAAAGGAAACCGAAATACCCCAACTAGAGAAGAATTGTCTTTGTCTCGGGCAATCCTCCAACACTAGCTTTGAAAATTGAAACCGTAATCGGGTCATCTTAGCCACTAAGTAAAAGATGTCAAGGTCACTCCGAGAGCCCTTCTGAAAGGTACGATTATTCCTTTCCTGCCACAAAAAGTAAATCATGGTAACAAAGCTGAATCGTCTCACATCATTCAAGCTATCGGATCCCCTGAAATGCTCAATGCACCATTGCAAGGCGTCTGCCCACGAGAGAGGACCTGGATCCTTGAGCCCATGAAGGATCATGAGACGGCTCCAAACACCAAAAGAGAAAGGACATGAGAAGAAGATATGAGCATGCGATTCTCCTACCGATTGGCATAATGAGCAAGTTGGGTCAATATTCTTACCCCATGAGATTAATCGGTCCTTGGTAGGAAGGCGCTCAAGGCAGGCTAGCCAAGCAACAAAAGCGAACCGTTTTGGATTTTTAGAAGACCAAATCACATTATACCAACCCACTTCTTCACTTGCTTGACGAAGCATACTATAAGCCGAACTAATAGTGAAATCACCTGAAGAACTAGCTGTCCACACTGGCTTGTCCCCCTCCAAACGACGAAATATGGGCGTCTTAGAAATTTCAAGCCACTTGTCACGAATCACAGGATCATTTACCTCTCCATTCCACATTTCATGATCACCTATCAAGTCTGAAACGCGAGAATGAGGCTCCCTGCCAACCGCAATAGACACCAACAACCCAGGGCTATATAGTGGACCCGATTCCAACCATGGATCAAACCAAGTTGATATGGTGGATCCGTCATGCACTAAGTATCGAATCTTATGAATAATCAGAGATCTAACCTTCAATATGGCCCGAAGAGAGAAAGAACATCGACTCGGCAGAGGAAGGGACCAAATAGTGTTCTTCTTCAACCATCTATGTCGAACAAAGGTTTGCCACAGAGATGGCGAATTCATGCATATGAGCCAAATTTGCTTCGCCAAGGCTGCCAAATTCCAATTGGAAATATCTTTGATGCCCAAGCCACCTTCCTTAAAAGGTCTGCAGATCTTTTGCCAAGAAACTTTTATTGACCCACTTTCTCTAGCACCCCACCATAAGAAGCGAGCCATGGATCGTTCCAAGGAATGTACCACCGTCTGAGGTAACTTAAAACACTGCACCCAATACCCAATAATGCCGTAAAGGACAGATTTAATCAACGTCAACCGCCCCGCATAAGATAAAGATTTTGCCCTCCAAGCATTCAACCTACCCTCCACCTTGGCAAGGAGTGATGCAAAGTCTGCTGGAGTAGGATGCTTCGAAGTAAGAGGAATACCAAGATAACGAACAGGCAAGACACCAATTGGAAACCTGAGTGATTGTTGAAAGACTTCCTGAATTGGTTGGGGAGTATTGGAGAAAAAGATTGTTGATTTATCCCTGTTCACTGAAAGACCCGATCTTGCTGAGAAGTCGCTCAAGACCTTGTCAAGACATGTCATATTTGCAACAGAGGATCTACCAAATATAAATAAATCATCAGCAAAGCATATAGTAGTAATTTTTGGCTTCTCACAAAACTGATGATACTTGAATTCACCCAAGCAGGCAGCCACAGATAGAGAGTCAGTAAACACTTGAAGCACCAAATTAAACAAAGTTGGGGAAAGAGAGTCAGTAAACACTTGGATGAATCCAATGTCAAAGATTTTTACCCTAATAAAGTCCATTTGAAAAATAAATTGTCAAAGGTAGAAGAAATCAATGCATATAGACCTCGACGGGAAGGAGAAGTCACCCTAGCATTGAACTATTAGGTTGCCATTATGTAGTAATTTGACAATACCAAAGTTCATATTGAAGGAATACAATAAAGAATTTGGTTTTTCCTTTTCCCTAAACAAAGGGATGTGTATCATAGGGATAATCATTAGTCCCACTGTATTATAGCTTAATTACTAATTTATCTTATATATTTATTATTTTTATTAATATAATCTTAGACTTTGTTTGAAATTACTAATATTCTCTTACAGTGAAGGCCTGTTTGGTTACATGAGTGTGGAAATTTCAAATCTATAGAGTCATAATTCATAAAATTAATTGTTTGGTTAACCTGAATCAATGTAATGAAATTTGTTTGGTTGACATGATTTTTGTGAATGCGCAAATGTTTAGTGCTTTTATAGTAAATGTGAAATCTCGGGATTGCACCTCATACCCATAAATCTACAGATTCACATTTTTAATGTAAAAAACTGAATCTCTAGATTTTATGAATCCAAGGATTTTCACAATCAAACGCGTATAAATTTCACATTCATGAGTCCAAAGACTTGAAATCTCCAGATTCATGTAACCAAACAGGTCCTTATAGTTAATTGATGACATGAAATTTTTGTATATATCAAAGACTCTCAAAATAACCCTAACATTTGTTATTATCTAAAGATAATTACTGATGCTCCTATCTACCAAAGCTTAATTGTTAATTGAACCTTGCTCTATATGAAATTATTGTAGACATATTTCACTTCAATTTTAATGGTGTTTAACAACTGTTGAGATTGGGTGTGCAATGTTATTGTCCTTCATTAGAATTATGAAATCAAAAGATGACATTACATTCATTTAAAATATCATGTGGATCAATGTTACCCTTATATTTGTTGTGGATATGTAACCCGAGAACCCCTTCAGGAGGAAACACACACCCACTCGGGTAAGTGTGCATCACCCCCTCGGGAGGACTCGAAGTGTGAAATCCCCCAATTTTCTAACCCGTTAACCCATGCATATTTTCAGGACTGCGAACCCGGGCCTCGAGTCGACGTCAACTGTGGGCCATCCGAGTCAAGTCTGAAGGTTCGGGAGTAGACCCAATGCAAGTGGATGACCCTTGTGATGACTTGACACCTCTTATAGAATTTAAGAGGAAAGAGAAGTTTAGTCATGAAGGTTTTAAAAGGTGATATTGGCACGTCCATAAAACAATAATGGAAAATCCAAATGACGAGGTAATTTCACCCATGATTAGATCTTTGAAAGATCTTTCTAGCAAGCCAAAGATCTCCCAATTTGGACTTTGTTTGACCCTTCAACCAGGGCCGGCCGATTGGACCGGTTGAACGGCCGGTCGACCGCTCCCAGACCAGTTCGGGGGCGAATCGGATTTTACTCTTTAAAACCCTATTTTTAAGCCCTCTTTCACTTATACTCGCATTTTATATTGCTAGTACGAGGCTGAGGGTCAAGGAGGAGGAGATACCAAGGGATAGGAAGGTTCCTAACCATTCGAAAGCATGTCAACACCTGAATCTTTGCGGAATCGTTAGGAAAGGTAAGATTCATCAAACCCTCTTCTTTGGGCTTGGTTTTAGGAGTAGTTCTTCGCAATAAATGTTGGATTTGAGTAGTTGTAGCATGATAGGTGTTTTGAATGCTTGCAAATAGTTTAATTTATGTTTCCCTTTTGTTTAAGAGTGGTTTGTGCGAATCGTTGCAAACAATTTTGCATTTTTGCTCTCAAACTCACCTAGGAGCACTCGCGAGAGCCAAAATTTGGGGCTTTTTGATTGAGATGGAATTAGATAAAATTGAAGGTACCATTAGAACCCTATTGCTGTCAATTAGGCATTCCCAAAGTTTCGTTTCAATTCGACTTCGAATCGATAATGAAATATCGAATTTTTGCCGAAACTAGGTTTAAAACGAAGGGTTTGAACATAATTGTCAGACTGGGTTTTGTTGGGTAACCTTAGGGACTCTTTTGAAACCCATATGATTTATACTATGTATCTATTAATCTTCTTGTGTGATTAGGAATTTTTGTGAGTTAATCGCCGACTCTTGTGAACCGAAATTTGTGAATTTAAGAAGGAAACCAAATCGAAAGGTGAGGATTGATTAACCATGTTGTGTATTATTAAATGTTATTATTTTGGACTTTATTAGTGATACAAATCTCTCTAAATTGTTATCTACCAATATATGCTTGTGTGTGACTTTGCGCGAACGAAAGGTAAGCTTGATGTTGAATTTTATTCTTTATTTGAAACTTTATATTGATGATGTGTATACGATATGAGAACATATGTGATGGATGACGTAGAATGTGATTATTCTTCTTAACTGATCTCGTCAACTGGGGTTGTGGGTTCTCCCATTACCCTAGTGACCTCATGTGATGGTATCTATATTTAAATAGCATAAATGATAGGTGTCTAGAATTGTTGGGCTAGGAATCCCTATGAGTACTACTACCCTTCCGGTAGGGTATTGAAGCCGGTTAACCCGTGATGCTAGTGGCTGGGTCCTTGATGTCAAACAGGCCCACTATTATCATAGAAAGGTAGAGTTGCATAAAATATATAAGAGCTCCTGGGCGCTCAAGACTGGTAACCAATCCGTGAGAGGACATGGAGAGCATCTTGTATTTATATGTGGACAACCACTGGGTTAAGGAATGGGATCCAATAGATGCTTCCCATTGAGGATTTCATTCATAGGTGGGAAGGTATCGAACCAAAAGGGCACTAGGCATGTGGGGAGATATCCTGACCATATGTAGTACGAGAACGTATGACCTTGCACTGGGCTTAGGCTTATCAATGACACACGCCAAATCTCATACCAAACGGTGATGTGAGAGAGTGGTGACCTATACCCCAACCACGGTCCGATAGGACTTTACTCACTAACCGTTGAGAACCCAATAAACTCCTCTTGTTGAGGGAGAGTGACTAAGATCGCCCAAAGGAGATTGTTGTTTATACTTTAAGCGTGTCTACCATAGAGACTACATGATAGAGTTAGGACATCATATCATAATCATACATCATTTTGGCTATATTGTTAATCACATGCTTATCTTATATTTATGTTGTGGAAATGATGGATGAATGCATGACATGGAAGCTAGTTAACCTCACTGAGTTCTATGAACTCACTCCTTTATTTGTGTATATTTTTGACTTCTCTACAGGTTATGAGGACCCCACTCCTATGGAGGATCCTTCGGTGGGAGATTTCCATGAGAGCATGATCGGGGAAGAGGTGGATGCACATGATGCATCATGCTCCTGCCTGGATTGTTCTTAGGGAGTCGATTTCCATTAGAATCTTCTTTAGAGGCTTTCCGCTGCGATCAAACTATGAACTTTTCTTTTAAACTGTGATTTTTTTTGTCTTTGGATTCTAAACCTTGGATGATTGTAATTGATATTTTGGATTTTGGATTTTAATACTTGAACTTGATTATTCTTGTCCTTTTAATTATGTTATATCATGTGTTGTATGGAATTCTCATTGAACCTAGGTCTTGCGGTGTATCAACCCCACGGGTATTCTGGTATGACCGGATCTGGCTGGGTGGGGTGTGACAAAAGGTGGTATCAAAGCCGAGGTTCATACAAGTCCTAACACCTATGTGATATAGCAGGGACATCTTGAGTCATCAATCCATAAATGACTCTATAAAATAGAGGTGAATAATAGGCTTAATATGAACCTAGAAAATTTATCATAACAATTGCAACAGCAGGCTGCCCAATTTAACCAGATGATGGCTGGTTTTGCTACCCTTCACAATGAGAACCGTGCCGGAGTTGGGACTTCTAATGCCTCAGCCCCTCTTGTGGAAAGATTCATTGGGACACCCCACACCCGTTTGATGGAAAGTTTCCTAAAGTTACAAGTACCTTCTTTCACTGGAGTAACAAAGGACACTCTCTTTCCAAACAAGTGGCTTTGAGAATTGGAGAAAGCCTTCAGACATTTGCAATGTTCTGATGCTCAGAAAGTGTTGTTTGTCGTGCAGAAGCTTCAGCATGAAGCTGATGCATGGTGGACCTCCACCAAGCCCATCCTCGAGAATCATAATGCCGGTGTTGTCTCCTAGGAGAAGTTTAAGGAGGCATTTTGCAAGAACTACTTTCCGGAAGCCGTAAAAGATGCCAAGGAGACCGAGTCCATGGCCTTAGTACAAGGTACCTTGTCTATGCTTGAGTATCAGCAAATATTTAAAGAACTTTTCTTCTTCGCCCCCGAATCCATTAAGTCCGATGATGCTAAGGCGAAAAAGTTTTTCAAGGGTTTGCGGCCTTCTATTAAGGCATACCTCACAGTCTTGCCTCTGGAAGGTTATGCTCAGGTTGTCCAAAACTCGAAGAGCTTGAAGAAAATGAGAAGGAAAATGCTCGAGTTCAGAGACCCTGGCAATCTAGGCCCCCTGGCTTTGTAGACCGCACTGATCGGCGCTTTGCTAGACCTGCTCCTGCCTTTCAGCCGAGGAATTTTGGCCAGAGTTCCAGTTCTTTTCCTGTGGGCCATCATGGTCAATCCAGTGGAGTCAGACCTCCGGGAGCTACACATCCACCTCAACCTGGGATGGTGAATCCTAGGCCTACATTTCAGAGACCTCCCCCTGTTGCAGCTCCTGTTGGACAGAGAGATTCCACTTGCTTCCTCTGCAAGCAAACAGGCCATTATGCCTGCTTTTGCCCAAAGAAACCAGCCCAACTTTATGCTCCTGTTATGAAGAGTGCTCCTGTTCCTGGCCCCGCCCCTGCCCCTCCTTCTGGCAGAGTATTCAGCATATCTGGTGCTGAACAGGATCCTTGCCACGATGTTGTCACAGGTACACTGTGAGTTGCTTCTTTTCCAGCATTTGTGTTATTTGATACGGGTGCATCTCATTCGTTCATATCATCTACTTTTGCTTTGAAGACTAACCTGACACCTCGGTGTTTATCTAGTTATATGTCTATTAGTACCCTTGTTGGGTCTACTGTTAAAGTAGATAAAGTGTTAGAAGATTGTCCTGTATTAATTTGTGGAAAGAACCTGAAGGCAAATCTTGTATTGTTTGACATGAGAGATTTTGATGTAATCTTGGGAATCGATTGGTTGACATTCTACAATGTCGTAATCTTGTGCTCTTCGAAGAAGATCGAGTTTCGAGTGGAAGAGAATTCAGTTTTCGAGTTACAATGAGAGAAGGGAAGAATTAGCAAGAAGACCTGACCACTTTAATGCAAGTCCATGCTTTAGTGGAAAGTGCTTCACCTAGAAGCAAGGTCAAAGAAGGGAAGAGACTTGAAGAAGTCAGAGTTGCTTGTGATTTTGCTGATGTATTTCTAGATGACCTGTCAGGATTGCCCCCTGATAAGGAAGTTGAGTTTTCCATAGACTTAACTCCTGGAGCGGCTTCGGTATCTAAAGCCCCGTACAGAATGGCACCTACCGAACTAGAAGAGTTGCAAACACAATTGAATGAGCTCTTAGAGAGAGGTTTCTTGCAGCCAAGTGTATCGCCTTGGGGAGCTCCAGTCTTGTTTGTAAAGAAGAAGGATGGTAGCATGCGTCTGTGCATTGATTACCGGGAGTTGAATAAGCTGACGATCAAGAATAGATACCCACTGCCCCGGATTGATGATCTTTTCTATCAATTGAAAGGCGCGGCTGTATTCTCGAAGATTGATTTGAGATCGGGATATCATCAATTGATAGTGAAGTCAAGTGATATCTTTAAGACGACGTTTAGAACAAGGTATGGACATTATGAATTTAGGGTTATGCCTATCGGCTTAACTAATGCTCCTACCGTGTTCATGGATCTCATGAACCGAGTATTTCATGATGTGCTCGATAAGTTTGTAATCGTTTTCATTGATGACATCTTGATCTACTCAAAGAATGAAGAAGATCATGCGAAGCACCTGAACTTCAAATTGCAAAGGTTGAGAGAAAAGAAACTCTATGCTAAGTTTAGAAAGTGTGACTTTTGGCTCTCAAGGGTAGTATTTCTAGGCCATGTTGTCTTAGCCGAAGGTATTCGTGTGGATCCTAAGAAGGTGCAAACAGTTGCTGACTGGGAAAGACTGAAGACCGTGACTGAGATAAGAAGTTTCCTTGGATTGGCAGGATACTATAGAAGATTTATTGAAAACTTTTCTAGGTTGGCTGCTCCTATGACTAAGCTAACTAGAAAAGAAGAGAAGTTTGTGTGGACCGAAGCTTGCGAGAAGAATTTCGAAGAGCTGAAAGTTAGATTGACAAGTGCTCCGATTTTGACTATACCTGATAGTTCCGGTGGATTGACAATCTACACTGATGCTTCCAAGATTGGTTTGGGTTGCGTGTTGATGCAACATGGCAAGGTAGTGGCTTATGCCTCTCGGCAATTGAAGGATTATGAGCAGAACTACCCCACTCATGACTTAGAGCTTGCCGCCGTTGTCTTTGCTTTGAAGATTTGGAGGCATTACCTATACGGTGAGAAGATCGCCATCTTCACGGATCATAAGAGTTTGAAATACTTCTTCACCCAGAAGGAGCTGAACATGAGACAAAGAAGATGGTTAGAATTGGTCTCTGACTATGATTGTGACATCCAGTACCACCCAGGTAAAGCAAATGTAGTTGTGGATGCTCTTAGTAGGAAAAGCCAAATGAAGGAATTGGACTTGAATGCTTTGAGTCGGCCTTTGTTGTCATCGATGGAAAGGTTTGGTTTGAAAGTGGTTCCTGAGGGTTCGGATTTTGTTCTTTATGCCATGACTGCAAGATCAACCCTTAGAGATAAAATTGTTGCTTTGCAAAGTTCTGATCGAGAGTTGAAAGAGAAGATTGAGTAGATTGCATTGAATTCAAAAATGGACCCTGCTTTTAGTACGTCTATGGATGGTACCTTATTGTTTAGAGGTAGACTCTGTGTGCCTGCTGTTGATGAAATTAAGAAGGAAATATTGAAAGAAGCACACCAGTCCATCTTTACTGTACACCCTGGAAGTACCAAGATGTACAAGGACTTAAGAGAACATTTTTGGTGGAATGATTTGAAAGCTGACGTTGAAGATTTTGTTGCCAAGTGTGAGACTTGTCAACATGTGAAAGCCGTTCGTCAACCTCCATCTGGATTGCTTCAGCCCTTTCCTATTCCTAGTTGGAAGTGGGAAGATATCTCAATGGACTTCGTGACTAGCTTACCCCGGACAAGTAAGGGAAATGACATTGTGTGGGTGATTGTTGATAGGTTAACCAAATGAGCTCATTTTATTCCTATGAAGATCACTTACACTTTGGATAAGCTAGCTAGGCTTTATGTGGACAATGTAGTTCGTCTACACTGAGTGCCTGTGAGTATTGTTTCTGACCGTGATCCTAGGTTCACCTCAAGGTTTTGGAATGGTCTGCAGAAAGCCTTGGGAACCCAATTGAATCAGAGTATAGCTCATCATCCATAGTCTGATGGACAGTCTGAGCGGACAATTCATATATTAGAAGACATGCTTAGATCTTGTGTGGAAATTGGGATGAACACTTAGCTTTAGTTGAGTTTGCCTATAACAACAGTTATCAAGCAACAATAGGCATGGCTCCATTTAAAGCTTTGTATGGTAACACTTGTAGGACGCCTTTTGTATTGGACTGAGACAAGTGAAAGAAAAGTCTTGGGTCCAGAGATGATTGAAGCTACAAGTGATATGGTTGACATGATTAGAGAAAGGATCAAGTATGCCCAGTCTAGACAAAAATCTTATGCCGACAAAAGAAGAACCAATTTAGAATTTCCAATTGGAGAGAAAGTTTTCCTCAAAGTATCACCTATGAAAGGGGTGACGAGATTCAATGTGAAAGGAAAGCTTAGCCCTCGCTTCATTCGACCTTTTGAAATTTTGGAGAAGGTTGGACCTGTAGCATACCGCTTGGCCTTGCCCCCATCTCTTGCTGGATTTCACAATGTATTTCATGTTTCGATGCTTCGAAAGTACATAGAGAACCTGGAACACATACTACAGCAAGCACCCGAAGGACTTAGTGCCGATCTTTCTTACGATGAAAGACCAGCCGAGATCCTAGACAGAAAGGACAAGCAGTTGCAGAAACGCACATCCCTTTGGTGAAGATTCGATGGAAGAACCACACCCCAGAAGAAGCTTCTTGGGAGAAGGAAAGAGACAGGAAGGAGAAGTTTCCTCATCTTTTTGGAAGCACAGGTACGCTTTCAATTTCGAGGACGAAATTTCTTTTAAGGGGGGAGAATGTAAAATCCAGCCCTATCCTAACCCTGACCCTAACCCGGATCCACTGTTGTTTTTAGATCCGAAGACCCAAAGCGGTGGTAGAAGAGACTTATGGACCCTTTTGATTGATAATTATGAGTCGGAGACCGAGCCCATGGACATTGACGATGATACCCCTTACTTGAGTACATTGTCGGTGTTTAGTGAAAGTCTGCACATCGGAGAAGAGTGATTTAGTTGAAATATATAATGGACTCCTATGCACAATCCGAAGGTATTCCCCAAAACTAGACTTCATGATTGAATTGTAGAAGAAAATCCCATTCAATTTGACCTTGTATAGCCCTCCAAACCCCTGTCCGAAGTTGCTGAACAAAACCTGATTTTTCTGTTGAATCATATTTTGGTCGATCCTCTTTGGTCGATGCCATCGACCAAAGTTTCCCAGTCAGACAAGTTAATGATTCTTGGAATATTCCCTATTCTATTTATACTAGCCTCGTGTTTTGAGCCCTATTGCAATCATTATCACTCCTGAGAACGTGGGGAGAGCTTCCCAAAGCACCTCCTAGGCATTTGTGAAGAAGATTCCACCAAAACTCATTGTAAATCATTGTTCCTTGTCTCCATCAACAACTACAAGGTATGATTCATCACTTCCACTCTCTATTCTATTCTTTTCTATTCTTTTCTATCCCTCTTTTGCTGTTGAGACCTTGGAGATGGTGCTGCAACCTTGCAACCATCACTCCAAGTATCCACTCTTGCTTAACCTATGATCCTCTCACTTGTCTATTGATGCTATGCCCCCATTTCAAGCCTTGCATATACATTCTTTGATTTTCTTCTTAATATCATGCCTTCTTGTACAAAAATGAGGTATATAGTGTACTATGTACATGTTTATCAATAGCATATGATCCTAATCACATTCCTATAAGTTTCCTTAGCTAATGCATGCCTTTCCAATGTCAATGCAATCAATTTCAATCCATGCTATGATGCTTGTCTTTTGAACTTAGTAGCTCAATTTGGGGCTTTCTATTTAGACCATTAGATTATGTAAATTCCTTGATTTGTAGTGTCCTCATACTATTCTTAAGCATCCCTCCAAGTTCCGGATCGATCCGAACCCTAGAAGACCAATTTCGGACCAAAATCCCCAAAACCCACTATTTTGTCCCGAAGACATTTTGGTCGATCCTCTTTGGTCGATGCCATCGACCAAGGACCATCGACCAAACTTGTTACTGACAGCAACCTCAGCCAATTTTGACCTGTTCGACATCCGATCTTCCCGATTTCTTCTCTAACTTCTTATTTATGTTTGTTTAGGGTCTTAACACTACTTTTGGATCATTCATTGGTAATTCTTGATTCATCATCAACTCAACCTAAGGTAAGGATGGTTATCTCCATAAACACGTAGGCCATGAACTTATGTTTGGTGCTTATACTTAAGGAACATAGTCTCTTAATTGCTTTTGATTATTATAGGACTGCTATACATGTCTTAGAACAGTAGTACTGTGATTTCATATACTCTTGTTAGAATGATTTATTATTCTTGTTATTTATATTCATGATAGATCAATTCAATATTATGATTTAATTTGTATCATGATGATGCATCAATGTATGAGATATGATGGACTTGAGTATGTGATTGCCTAGCTATAATTTGGGATTGGGAAGTGTCCTGTTGATGCTTCTGTCCTTGGGCATCGGAGGGAATAGTATGGGATGTTCTCCGAAGGTGCCTATCGACACTTTCCCGAGTTATTGGATGACATACATAGGATTGTCTAGTTGTGTGGCTAGGATTATCCTTGTCGTGTCAGACCCGAATCGGAAGGGCATTGAGACCGAACAACCCGTGGTAGTGTATGGTTGGATGGGCGCTCAAGACCGGTAACCAACCCGAGAGAGGACATGAACCATGCTACGGATACCCGAAAGGGGCCATTTATTGGTAAGGTTGCAATAGCTAGACTTGGGCTCACGGGCGCTTAAGACCGGTAACCAACCCGTGAGAGGACGTGAGAGCTTCCCGTTTACTATTTGTGGATGACCAATAAGGTTGATGAGTCCGTAATCCGGGATTATGCTGACTCTAGTGTGAAGGATACCGGAAAGGATCGCCTGGGGCGAGGAATGGACGTATTTGGATCTGAGTTGATACGACTGAGTAGATGACCTGCATTGGGCTAGGCTTTATAGTGACATCCGCCAATACTTATACCAAATGGTAATGTGAGAGAGTGGTGACCGAATCCCCTACCATGGTTTGAGAGGAGTTTACCCAATTACTACAGCAGTCCCAAGATACAGAATTGGTTGAGGGAGAGTGACTGACGACCCAAAGAAGTATGGTGCTATGGCTTAAAGCATGTCTACCATAGAGACTAGCATTCATAGAGTGATGAAGATCCTTTAGATGATTATTTATTGGCTAGAGATAGGTCTAAAAGAGAGATTAAAAGGCCTTTTAAATATGCTAATATGTGTGAATCTAATGCTAGTCCAAATCTGATTTCTTATGCTCTTAATGTGACTGACCAGCTTGAGGAATGTGAGCCTAGAACCTATAAAGAGTCTCTTGAATGTGGGGACAGCAAGCTTTGGCTTGTTGCCATGGAAGATGAAATGGAATCTTTAATGAAAAATCAAACTTGGACTCTTGTAGATAGACCCAAAGGAAAGAAACTAATTGGTTGTAAGTGGGTTTATAAATTTAAGGCTGGTATTCCTGGTGTAGAACAACCAAGGTATAAGGCAAGATTAGTAGCTAAGGGGTATTCTCAAGTTTAGGGAATTGATTATAATGAAGTGTTTTCACCTGTTGTGAAACATACTTCTATTAGAGTTCTTCTTGCCCTTGTTGCTCTCTTTGATCTTGAACTTGAACAATTTGATGTGAAAACTGCATTCTTGAATGGTAAGTTAGATGAGCATATATATATGGTATAGCCTGAGGGCTTTGTTGTGAAGGGGAGTGAGACAAAGGTCTGTTTGTTGTTAAGATCATTGTATGGCTTAAAACAATCACCTAGGCAATGGTATAAAAGATTTGATGAATCCATGCTCAAGAATAGTCACAAGAGAAGCTCTTATGATAATTGTGTTTATTATTGTGAGTTTAGCACTAATTCTTTCATTTATCTCTTGCTTTATGTTGATGACATGCTTATTGCATCACAGGATAAATCTCAGATTTGTAAACTTAAGTCTATGTTGAAATCTGAGTTTGAAATGAAAGATTTAGGGGATGCTAAAAGGATTCTTGGCATTGATATTCATAAGGATATGCCTAGTGGTGTTTTGACCTTGTCTCAGGTTGGTTATATTCATAAACTTATTAACAAGTTTAGACATGATAATATTAGAACTGTTAATACTCCTCTTGGTGCTCATTTAAAGCTTAGAATGGATTCTAATGCTGCTGTAACTGATAGACCATATCAAGAACGTGTTGGTAGTCTCATGTATTCTATGGTTTGTTGTAGACCTGATATAGCATATGCCACATCCACCCAGCCGGTACCCTACCTGGCATACCCAAGTGTGTGATCCACAACCCCGAAGACCAAGTATCGAGTAATCAACCTCCCACATAGACAATAACATAATCATGAACAATAATAATCAATGTGCAAAAGATAAACCAAAGATCCAAATAAGGAAAGAATACACCATGCATATAATCAGAGTACGAAAGATAATCAGAGTGTTTAAAACAATAAGTAAAGTGAGGCGGAATCCCACTCTACAACCAGCGGAATAGTAGTTTGTAAATCAAGAGAAATATTACAACTGTATCTAAAATAGGAAAGAAAACTGAAACATACTAAACTAAAGTCTATTCTACTTTATAGAGAACATATTCATAAACGTAGACTTCATCAACTATGCTCAAAGGTTCCCAATCCACATCAGGGCTAATCCTGGTAACAAGCAAAACCACTTGAGGAATCCTCAAGGTAATCTTCATGGTTGCCAGCACCTTGCATGTAGTACGCCTCTTCAGTTTGCACTTCCTCGAATTGACTTTCATAGTCATCAGTACCTGTAGAGTAGTCTAACAAAACATTGTACAAAAGGAATGAGTTTCAAAGAAACTCAGTAAGGCAGTTAATCCATAACAACACATATAGCAGGATTTCAAAGCAAAGTAAAATGCTATATGATATGAAACACATGATGCAATATGATTCTAACTCTATGTATGCTGGTCTCTATTGGCAGACATGCTTTAAGTCATAACACTGTACTTCTTTAGGAAGGTCTCATCACACAACGCCTTTTGGCAGTGGGTCTGGCATCCCTCGGGACATTCCATGGCTAGGGGTATAGGTCACCACTCTCTCACATCACCATTGGTCTAAGTACCGGCGCATGTCAGGGTCAAAACCTAGCCAAATGCAAGTCTCCTACTTAGTTACATCAAGTAAGATCCAGATACGTCCATTCCTCGCCCCTAGCGATCCTTTCCGGTATCCTTCACTCTAGAGTCCTCATAGTCCCTGACTACGGACTCATCAACCCTATAGGTCATCCACATATGGTAAACGGGAAGCTCTCACGTCCTCTCACGGGTTGGTTACCGGTCTTAAGCGCCCATGAGCCCAAGTCTAACCATATGCAACCCTACCGATAAATGGTCCCCACAATGTGATTCCTGTCCTCTCACGGATTGGTTACCGGTCTTGAGCGCCCATGAATCCCCATTGCTACCATGGGTCGTTCGGTCTCAATACCCCTCCGATTAGGGTCTGACATAACGGGACATCCTAGCCAAACACTACTAGACAGCCCTAAATATATCATCCAACAGTTTAGGAAGGTGTCCAAAGGGCATCTCCGGAAACATCCCATAATATTCTCGTAGTTGTCCAAGGACAGA
Organism: Hakea prostrata; assembly: GCF_041222555.1. Lineage (NCBI taxonomy): Eukaryota > Viridiplantae > Streptophyta > Magnoliopsida > Proteales > Proteaceae > Hakea > Hakea prostrata. Next base: position 57,362,911 of record NC_142608.1, read on the forward strand.
AGTATCAAAAGGACACCTCCCCTTTCCAAACCATACTTAAGCATACACAAGCATCAATCCATAATATCACATATATGGTAACTTCATATATGGAAAGAAATCAATAATAACATTCAACTTGTATAAAACTGGTAAGTAAATCATACATGAGTCAATTTAATATAAACAAGTAATGCTACTGATATCAAGACAGTACAACAGTAGTATAACATTGTAAGAATCTAATTAAAGAAATAAACTAACAAGATTCAAATATATAAACTAAGATATACAATTTATGTTGTTTAGGAAGTAACCATCCTTACCTTATATAACTCACAAAGGAATCTTAAGAATTCAAGTAAGATCTTGACAAACTTGAGAAGAAGGTCCTAAACAAGTGTATACAACATATTAGGAAAGATCCCTAAAAGGAAAGATATCAAAACATCCAAAACAGACCAAATCTGGAGTTGTTGTACTCATTGGTCGATTGGATTGGTCTACTGTCTCTAGTCGACCAACAGAGACAGTGGCCTACAAAATCAGAGTTTTGAGAATAAAGAACCGAATTTGGTGGTTCAAAAGGGTACCAAACAAAGGGTAAACTACAATAGTAGCATCCTAGTATATAGAGGACTTCAAAACACTAATTGAATCAAGTTTTCAAGTTACAAATTAGGAAACAAAAGTTACGATAATTAGATCAATCATGGTTCTTGAAGAATTCAAAGTACAAATCATAGACAAGAACAATAGGATGATGGATCATTGATTTTGATAAAGAAATCATGAAAGGCATGCATAGATCTTCAAGAAAATAGATCTAAGACTGAAGAACATGGATCTAAATAAGGAAACAAAACTTACCATAGATGTATCAGTCATGATTCTTGAAGAAAGCATGGTATGATAAAGGAGAAACAACTAGAGATTGATAGATCATGGATCATGTAAAGAAAACACAGCGATTGACTACTAATATGATCAATAAAATAGATCTGAGAAGATCAGAATTTAAATCAAAGATGAACAAAGACAAGATCATGATTCCTTCAAAAGTTTGCAATGACCATGATTAAGATCATTGCTTTAGCCATTAATCCTTAGGAAGATCATGAGAGATAAGTACAGAGATGTTTGCAACAGAGAATGCAGCATCTCCTCTACTGTCTCAACCCAAAAAGGAAAGAAAACAAAGATGATGAAGAAGAAGAGAGTGTAGACATACCTTTTTGTGTAAGAACACGAGTTTTGACGAAGATCCGTCAAGATAAACACCAAGAACGCAAGGGAGATGACTTGCAGAGGTCTTTGGTTCGTTCCAAAGAGTTTGGAGGCAGAAAATACGAAGTAGACTCGAGATTGGACTTAAATAGAGCAAGCAAGACCTAATTAGCAAAGACAGAACCCATTGGTCGACTGGTCCATTCGACCAATCAGTCGACCAATCAGAACAGCAAGTCCAAAACAAGGAATTGAGGGCTCAGATCAAATCCAAACATAAAGGGGTTTTGCACACACACCAAGTGACTTACCAAATAGGTAGAAATGCCTTCGAACCATGATAGAGAGCACTCCAAGTCCATCAACTAATCCGATCTTCATCAGGATTCAGTTTCCATAATTAGAACACTGTCATCAACACTCATGGATTCAAAGCCAGTCACCAAGTCTTTCACTGGGATGGCCCATAGCTAACTTCTTGCCTTACTTCGGGTTGTCGGACCTACAAACAACAGGGTTTCCGGGTCAAGGTTAGGGCTGGGTTTCACAGCATACTCTGTTGGTCTTGTTTGTAGATACATGAGTAGGCCATGTGATTCACATTGGGATGCAGTTATGTGGTTGTTGAGATATCTAAAAATTCTGCATCTTATAAAATTGTTCATGATAATTCTTGTGTTAATAAGTTAGGCATTGTTGGATATTGTGTCTCTGATTTTGCCTCTGATTTGGATAAGAGAAGATCCATAACTGGATACTTGTTTACTATTGGTGGGAATCTGGTGAGTTGGAAGTCCACACTCCAACATGTGGTGGCACTTTCAACCACGGAGGTTGAGTACAATGCCTTGTCTGAGGCTGTGAAGGAATGCATGTGGCTTAAGGGGCTTCTAGGGGAGCTTGGTTTTCATGACTTGCATTCTCTTGTTTATTGTGATTCCCAGAGTTCTTTGTGTCATGCTAGGAACAGTGTGTTTCATGAAAGAACAAAGCATGTTGATGTAAAGTTGCATTTCATTAGAGATATAATTGCTAAGGGTTTAATTGATATATGTAACATAGATACTTCCATTAACCCTGCAGATATTATGACTAAGGTTGTTCCTATTGATAAGTTTAAGTCTGCCTTAAACTCATTGAAATTATTATCTCTATAATTTGTTTTATATTGTTTTTTATATTTGTTTAATGGGTTGATGTTGACTCTCAGGTACATGCAATGTCAAAATAGCAGAGTCAAGGTGGAGAATGTTGTTTGTAACAGGGGTATATCTGTCTTTTTTTGGCTTAGATTAGGACTGGGATGTCTTATGTATAAGTTTCTAAGGGCAGTTATGTCTTTACACCATGATGTATGTGGTATATCATTTGGGGTTGAGGAGAGAGGTAGCATTCGGTTCATTCATTCTGTTCTCTCTTCCTCTCTGTTCTCTGCTCTCGATTCTGCTCTGGTATGCGATAGATGTTCTAGGGTTTGAGGTTTCGGTGCTTGATCTTGCTGCTGCTTCAAGAACTGGTGAAGCGTGGACTGTTAGAGGCTTGCTTGCTTCTGAAGGTGTGAGTATCATCTTGCTGGTGGTGAACTCGTTAGCCTTGAAGAGAAGACTTTGGCTGCTGTGTAATCAGGTGCATACGTTCTGATTAGCCTTCTTCTTCTTGTTTAGTTCATGCTTGGGGTTCTAGTTTAGTAGAATACTTAGTGTTGTAACCTCCTTCTCTAGCTATTGGATTATTGCATGTTTGATGAATTCTCAACTCATCCTTGGACGTAGGTCAATTGACCGAACCAAGTAAAAGATTGGTGTCTTATCTCTTTCTTTTATTTCTTTGTATCTTGTCTCAATTCCGCTGCATATTAGGTTGATATTACTTAACATATCAGCTCTCTCTCTCTCTCTCTCTCTCTCTCTCTCTCTCTCTCTCTCTCTCTCTCTCTCTCTCTCTCTCTCTCTCTCTCTTCTCTCTCTCACTCACTCTCATAAGGATGTTGTATGCATATTCAAGGATCATTGTTCACAAAATCTAGCTATGACCCAAAATAATATCTTTTCCTCATAGAACTTTCATCGTTGAAGCCTTATTGTGATCACTTCATCTTAATCTTTAACTTCAAGTTCTTTTTCTCTGTTTGGTGTTTTCTTCAATTTAATTTCATAGTATAAATTTGAGGACAATGTTGAATAGCCCAACAGCCCCCGACTTCGAACTAAACCAATAGATGGTTCTATTAAGTTCTCTTCAACTTTTAAGTACCATTTCGTGATAATTTTGTCAAAGGGAGAACGTTATCTGGACATTTTCTTTTATTCTTGAATTCATGCTTTATGCCTTCCAATGTCTTAGGTTTGTTTCTTCTAATCTTGAGCCTATTGTCATGGAATAACCTCCATTTTTTTTAGCACAAACGATCAATCCACAAGTAAACAAATATAATATTCCCCTCTGTCAGATTAATTATAACAGTCAAAATATTCTTTAAAGAATCTAACCAATGAAAGAATAGGTATACGGTTTTATCTGTTCTCTCCAGATACTACTATTGTTACTGCTAACACATCCCTTCACACACATAGGTCAATGTGTAGCACAGGCACAGAATAGAGTTTTGTCTTGAATGATTGTGGCATAGCACTTGTTCACTAACAATTTAACCCCGAGCAGGTGTCCATTGTCACTGGATTATTAATTTTGCAGAATGCTGCAGTTGTAAGTTTCACTTTTTCCTTAGTCTGATCTTAGCTTTGTCTTAACTTTTCTTTTTCCTTTTGGGTGTGCCTTTCTCTACTAATTTTGACTTCATATTTTGCTGATGAGTCTTATATGATGTTGCTATGGCAGCCCCAACATCAAAGAGCTGCAGCAAATGGCATTTCTATGACTTCAATGTCTTTCTTCAAAGCATTGGGTCCAGCGGGGGCGGGTATCATGTAAGTATTCACGTGAAACACAAACATCAACCATAATAAAAGCTTATTTAGATTCATATGGACAATAGGAAAAAAAAAATTCATGTTGCAAGGTACAACTACAAATACAATAAATTGCTACAAGAATAACCTAGGGCTTTTATGTTTGCAGCTTTTCATGGGCACAAAAGCGCCAACATGCTTCATTTCTCCCAGGTATAAAATCTGAATCTTAACTATGTAGTCTATACAATGCATGGATTATTGGAAACCCTCTTATAACACCCTGCATTAGCTTAGCTGGTTAGAGGATTGAGTGCTTCTCACAAGTCTCTCTGCTTTGCAAACTCACATCACCCAGTCTGCAAGGGTGGGCTGCATTATCAGGGTTTTAACCCTGACATAAACCACACAACCCCTGGAAGAATGTTTGAGAACTAGTTTGAGAACTAGTTTGAGCATAAGCATGATTCTTTATTTATCTTGGTGGATAATGATGATCCCTCAATCTAACAAAAATTGATAATGATGATGAACTTATTGAATTGCAGGTGATCATGTGGTTTTCTTTATTTTGAACGTAATTACTTTTGTTGGGTTGCTAATGACATTCCGGCCGTTCCTACCACCACCCCATGCGTGAAAAATATTCGAAGGAAAAGTTCCAACTTTGTGATTGGAGAGAATGGACATGCTTGAAATAGCTGATGTAGATGGTTCAATTTACTGTTTTTCTTTTTCCATTTTTCTGAAAATAAAGGTCGGTGTTTGACTTTGATGACCTCTATATATATAATTTAAGTTACAAGAACAATTTCCTCTTTCAACTTGTTATAAATTCTTTTTGGTAAAAACTGAGTTATAGATGTTTAACTTTAAATACTTTGCATCTATATGATATCAATAGTAACTAACTCACCAATAATTCATAAAGAAAAGAGAGTAATTGATTGACATCATCAGCACAAAGGGCCCCAGGAAACGGGGAATAAAGCATAGAAACATTGCATGTCATTAAATGCTGACGCAACCACCAAGATGTGTTAGAGATGTTGTTAAAGATATAAATTTTAGTGATTTTGTCTACATACATAATTGAGTTTATGATTACTCTATTTAAGCTCTTTTTGGTATCAATTATCATTGTCAATTATGAGAAATTTTCATTTTTTTAAATTGTTTGGCATCTATTCTGAATTTTATTTTTATTTAAAATAATAGAAAAACATCCAAAATCCATAATGAACTTTTTGTCCATTATGGATTGTAATGAAAATTTCATTATCTTCATTTGTGTAAGTTTGCTTAAAGTTCTATAAGTAAGATGAGGGTAAAATAGTCAATACACATTCTTTTATAACAATCATATTTTTTCCTTCTTTTTTCACTTGTTTACTATCATTTTTAACAAATTTTTATCTTGAAATCAAACTTATTTTTCATTTCATAATTTATTTTCGATAAAATTAACCAAACCATTTTTCATTATTGACCAATAATGAATTATTGTACTTATTTATTTTAAATAAGCATAATAGAGAATGAGAATTGATACCAAAAAGAGCCTAAATAGGTTCCATAATTGATTCTTAGTGTTTTTTTTTTTTTTTTTTCTTTATTTATTTAGAGGATTGATTCTAAATTCCATGATTTGTTGGTTTCTAAGGTGTTATGTGTCTGATTATATACAAGTAGAATAAATAAGACATACATACTAAAAACACAAGAAATATGAACCACATAAAGATGAAAATTAATTGGTTCACACACCAATATAATGCATTAAATTCTTTAGTGAAGTAGACAATCATGAGAGCTTTAATGGGTCCTAGTAAAATAGATAAGCATTATTAATTATTATAATCCATCTAGGTCCATGCTTACGTAGGCATGCAACAACCATGAAAATTAGTGTTGCAGAGAAAACTTAATGGTTAGGTGCCAACCCTATTTAAAATTCATTATAAGAGGGCATGAATAATTAAAAGGATGACCAATATTGTGCGACAAATGTTGTGATTATGGAGATAATCATTTAATTGTTACACATTATGGATGGACAAAAGTTTGTATCTCACCATCCATTATTCCGTACATGTACGTCTCTAATATTTCTTGATCAGACCTTCTAACTTTCATTTACCAAATTTTGGTGACCCAAAAATTCAAATTATACGTATCTATCTCCATCTCACTATGAATTACTTAAAATTTCGTCATACTCTTCATTGCAAAAATATTAATATGCTTTCTTTCTCAAACCATGAATACAATTAAATAGTGAATTATCAATATCTTAATTCTTAAAATATTGAAAATTTTAAAATTTTAATATTATTATTTTTAAATTCTTATAATTTAACACATTATTTTATCCATTAATTTGTGGTCAATAGCCGTCGGGAAGCCCTCAATGTTCTCCGTCGGGAGAGATGATCTGGACTCCACTGGACAATGGAAAGAACTAAGGGTGTAGATAAGCATATAATTCCAATTAGTACATCCTAGACGAATTCTGTATTTTGTTAATTGGTCTTTTTGAGCGAAAGAAAAAAAAAGAACATAAAATATCCCTCATAGAAGAGCTGTTAGAATGAAGAAGACTTACACGAGATTACAACTCCTGCGATCGAAAGGCACAAGTTCCTAGGATTGAATCTGATTCTTTCTTCAGATTGATTTCTGGCAAAATTGAAAACAAACCACTCGAGCAAGTTGCAGGATAATAAGTGCCCACTCTTCCCCTTGATACTGTCCTTTCATTTTTTAAATAACTTGAGAGGCATTTTGGTCCATTCATGCACGTTTGACATTTGAATATACTTAATGGCGACTAAAGATGTTAGTTTGGTTAAGACCACACGTAATATATTGCACTAAAGAGACCCAACATTAATTTGTGATCTACTAAGGAGACATACATGTAAAAAACTTTTCTATTTATTTATTGTCTAATTTGTGTTATCAATTTTAAGAAACTTTTTTTCTTCTTAAGAAGATAAAATAAATAAATAATAAAAAAAGAGGAGAGGTTATATATATATATATATATATATATATATATATATATATATATATATATATATATATATATATATACGGTTAGTTTGCTTGAGCCCGTACGTAATATATTACATTAAGGAACCCAACATTAGTTTATGATCTATTAAAGGGACCCATATTAACAGTACAAGAATTACAGTAATTAATCCTTATATTAATTGTTTAACACTGGTCTGCTGGATTTCAGTTTTTAAATGACCATATTAACCTTATAGAGGTAATATGATTGTATGCATACCTCTTGATGACACTAGGCAGTTACATGAATTTTGTTCTCGAGAAGTGCTCTTTCTCCTATATTCCAAGGGGTATCAACGTCGTCACTGATATCTTGGCTCGGAAGGCAGTGATGCCAACAAAAGCAACTAGGTGGCCATCTTGATCCTCATGGCTTGTTCAGGCTTGGAACAGGTTCCCTTTTATGTTCAACATATTTGCTTTTCACCAAAAATTTTATTTTATTATTATTAGACTATAAGTCTTTGCACTGTTCCATATGAAATTACAGCCAAGTGCCTCTCAAAACCATCTCAAACCATTCCTAGGCAGTCTTATTAGGGCAATTTTTGATAATGTATACTTGGCTCATCAGTTCTTACACTTTATGAAAAAATCAAAGTCCAAAACTAGGTACATGTTATGAAATTAGATTTGTACAAAATTTACGGCAAGATGGAGTGAACTTTCATTAATTAAACCTTGAGTAGGCTAGGTTTTAGAGATAAATGGATGAATGGATTATGGAGTATATTAATACTATAGATTTCCAAGTCAAAATCGGTAGTCAACTGCATGATGGAGTCCTACCCAATTGAGGGTTAAACTGAGATGTCTTCTTAGGCTCACTTTGGCATAGTTTAAATTTATAATTATTTGACCTATAAATATAAATAGATGTATTTGGTGTGTTTTTCATTAAAATAAATCAATTCAAACATAAATTCATAAATAGGTCTTGAACTACTTATGGTTTATCGGTATAAACACTATATTCTTATTTATGCGGATACCATGTAGAATTATTATTTAAGTAGGGATAAAAAGGTGAAGTTATAAAAAAATTAGAACAAAACCATGTTTTTGCTCTTTATTCAACCTTCACATTGCTCCCATTTCTACTTTAAAAAGTATTTTAAGGATACCATTGCAAGGTTAATCAGGCGGTAAGACCCCATACCTCTTAGTGAAGAGATTGTGGGTGAACAAGCCTTGCTAATGGCATAAGTAAAAAACGACTTGTTCCAAAAAAATAAATAAATAATTAAAAATAATAAGTTTTAAGGATATCAAAACTAGTCAAAACCAATAAAATCAATATAAAACCAAGACTAAAAGCCAATATAGATTCCATAAGATTAACCAAAACTAACTGCAAACAAACTGATGATGCATAACATATTATTCATTCAGTGGTGCCAAATATATTTATTGTTAAATAATAAATTATATCTAATAGTAACTAAATGGAAATTGTTTATCGCTCATAACCTATTATCATAATTAGTTATCCTAAATAAGTCATAAACATAAATATAAATTATGCCAAAGAGAACCATTAGTCATCCCTACATTGTCATCGGCAATTAATGTATAGTTAGTGGCGGTTTATGTATAACCGCCACTAAATAACACAATATCTACCTTAATTTCTAAATTAGTGACGGTTTTCTACAAAATAACACTAAATTTTAGTGGCCGTTTTGTGTAAAACACCACTAATCTACATCATATTAGCCTTTCACTTTTGTAAACGCCGAAAAATTGCCTCCAATAGTGGCGGTTTTGTATACCGCCAATCTATTGACCGAAATTTTGCCTCCCTGCCCAATTTTTTTTTCCCTTGGGAGAATGCAACGAGTTAGTCATTCGAGCCGAATGCCTACTCGCAATTTCCTAGCCAGCCTCTCTCTCTCTCTCGCAATCTCGTCTCTCTGAAGTGCGGGCTTCCAGCAAGTACCAGCTCCAAAGGCTCGAACTGCTTGATGGTAATGAGCATATCCTCAAGATCCAGATGGTCGGTGCGCGGGGATGACAAGCAAAGCAAAGACAGAAGGCGGAGGCGGAAACAACTGAAAGGGGAAAAGCAAAGGAAAGATAGAAGGCGGCAACGTCATCTCTTCTTCATTTTCACCGAGATCGATTCGTTCTCGCCGGCGATATCCATCACTCCAGGCTCAAAACCTCTAAGGTATCAATGGGTTCCGAATTTATTCTTACTCTTTTTTGATAAACAAGTTGAAATTCTTGATTGGAGTCACTTGGCGGAAATTTTTGGTTAGTCGCATTTCTTGGGGTTCTTCATTCAATTACTATTCAGATTTAATGCTTCATGAATCTGTCTATTTCTTTCGCATTTGAATTTTCTTGACGCACTAGCCCTCTGGGTGAAGAAATTTTTTTTACCTCGGCTGCGATCTATACCTATCTTTTATTATTCTTCTTGCTCTTTTCTTTTTGATGACACTCCAACTGAGATGTTGTTGTTCTTGGTTTTCTTCTTTTTCTCTCTGAGTCTTTTCTTTTTTTCTCTGTTGTAGAGCATATCTCCAGGATCTAGATTTTCACTGCGTGCATGATTTGTATCATTATTTAAGAATCGAACTCGGACATTTTCTAGGTTTGTTGCATTCCTATGGTAGGAGTCACAAAACAGAATCAGGCCTATTTTGTTATCTCCAGTGGATGAAACGAAAATTATTTTCGTTCTTGTTCGCAGATGTATACTTCTTTGGGTGTTATGACCAGGGGAACTATCATTGAGGTAATATTAAGGCCTAGTCTTCGTGGTTATTTTGATAGCTTCCATTCGTTTATACCTTCCTGAAGAGAATTATACCTTCCTGAAGATATTTCTCTGATTAATGAAAAATTTTGCCATTATGCAGGTGAATGTTAGTTAACTTGGTCTGGTTACTCCAGCTAGAAAAGTTGTGTGGGGTGAGTCTTCTTCTTGTATTTTATTTTGTTCATATATGTTCATGTTTCCTTCTGCTAATCTTGATATATCGATGATTACAGGAAAATACGCTCAAGTTACAAATACCTCAGAGAATGATGGTTGCATCAATGCTGTTCTGCTTGTTTAGAGGAGTTTTTAACGCTTGGTATCCCTGTATCCCATCTAAAAGTCATTTTTTGTAGGGATAATTACTATTGGCCTCTTGTACTTTGATTTTATTACTACTGTATCCCCTGTACTTTTCAAAATTACTAATCCAACCTTTAACTTTGTCTACAATTACTATTGCCCCCTACTGTTAAGTTCCGTTAGTTTACTGATGATGTGACATCTTTATATTTTTTCAAAAACCCCAAAATACCCTTATACTTATCTCTTTACTTATTTACCCTTTTGTCAAGTTACAGTGGTACCCTTAATTAACCGTGGAGAAAAAAATAACTATAATGCGTTTTAATTCTAAAAAAAAAAACCACAAAATAAAGAAAGAATGATTGAATAAAACTCAAATAGAAACCGAAGAGGAAGGAAAATCGAATTCAACTCAAATTGGAAACTGAATATCACCTAATATATTTTCAAAATAAATGAAGTTTAGTAAATGTGGGAAACCAAATCGGATTTGGATTTTGCCCATTTCATTAATTCAAAAAAATTAAATTTAGGGTAAAATTGACATTTAATCGGGTTTTTATAAATGGGGTAGCATCGTCTTTGGATTTCTTAATTTTAATGAAGGGCAAATTAGACATTACATATTCAAACTTAACTACTACTTAACACTGTTGTAAGGAAGGGGGCAACAGTAATTTCGTAAAGAACAGGGTTTTATTAGTAATAAAATTAAGCTACAGGGGGGCAACAGTAATTATCCCCTTTTTGTAATATGAGAGCAACACAAACTGTATCGAACAATAGAAATTCTATTATTTCAGTACAAAGAGTGGTCTACAAGTTACAGAGTACTTAGGTATTTTGTTCGGTAAGAATTTCCTAAGAGAATGTAATGAATATCACAGGCTTGTTTCTGTTTACGAATAGCTGTAGATCAGTAAAATTGCTCATTTACATATAATTTGCTAAGGGGCGGTATGTAAATCGATGGCAGAAAAGCCACATTTGTTTTGTGCCTCTGTCTAATTGATTGATTTAATCTGTAATGAAAAATTGGATTAGGAAAACCATTCATACCCGCTTATGGTGTTGGTTTATCTTATTTGTTCTGTTGATAGGGATTCTGAGTGTTCAATACAAAATTTTGCCTCTTTGGTCCCCAACTCCCTTTTCTATTTTGTGACAAGAAAATTGATTTATGTAGTTATATGATAAAATAGTTACAATAAGGATTTTGATGTCCAAGCAAATAATAAAGATTTTGATGTCCCCAACTCCCTTTTCTATTTTAAAATGTCTGAGCTAAATCATATACAACCATTCTATTGCAGATGCATTATGGCCTGATTACAATGATGGAGCGTGGCAATCATGCTTCAGCCGATCTAGTTTTGATATGAAAGAGGTGCTCTATTACACTCTTTTGTACACTCTTTTTGTTCTTATTTCCCATTTATTGTGCTGCTGGATGGTTGAGTTGGTTAGGCTTTTAATACTTATGAGTGATTCATATAAGTGACTCAAATAGAGCTGATTGGAAGTCAACAATCCATCTAGTCAATCCCACTTATTTGGGACAGGGCTTGTGCTTTTTGTTGATGATGATGATGAGAAATTAGTTTGAGTATTGAAGTCTAGTTTGTGTGTAAGAATCTAGTTTGTTTTGTTTTTCTTTATATAATTGAACCTACCCAACGTTGGAAAGGAGTTTTTAAATTACAAAGTAATTTTAGGTTATTGACTTGAGTGTGTGCTTCATGATTCTGTCCCTCTCATGCAATTCCAATGTTCTATCTCAAAGTTTCCTCTCTTCTTTATCCAGTCCTCACCACCAAAAAAAGCATTTTTCCCTACGGACAAAATCCGTAGCCATAAACATTTTGTCCGTAGTAAAAAATAAATGGCCTATGGATTATGTCCATAGGCAAGTCGTTGAGAAAAACCCCGTAGGGAACTTCTCCCTATGGAAAAGTAGTGCCATAGGTTTAAATATTTTCCCCTACGGCACTAGCACCTTCCATAGGGAAAGATATAGGACTACGGACTTTTTCCGTCGGGCTTGTTGTAGGTTAAATGGCTCTTATATTCTCCCTACGGAAGCATAGTCGTAGGTCTAAATATTTTTCCCTACGGCACTAGCATCTTCCATAGGGAAATATATACGACTACGGATTCTTTCCGTCGTGCTTGTTGTAGGGTTAAACATTTTTTGCTACGGCTCTTGTATTTCGTAGGAAAATATGTAAGCATAAGGAAAGCATAAATCAACATTTTCCCCTACAGCTTGTTTTCTTACCGTAGGCAAATATCATCAATGCATTTTTGCCTACGGTCTGTTATGTCCGTAGGCAATATATTTTTATTTTTATTTTTTCAAAAAAATACTACCATATAACCTGTAATTGCATACTGCATATCTACTTTGGAAACTCATAATATATAATAGAGAGTACACAAAAACATAACCAAAATACTAAGACTTCCACATTCAAGATTCTAAATGCCGCAAATTCATTTACAGAGTTTGTAGTCACAAATTCATTTACAAATAAGTCCCCATGCCATTGTTGAAGAGATATAAAATAAACAAAAAGTTTGAAGCAAAAAGTCTCCCTTCCTCTCAAATTGTTATCCAACCAAATCTTCAATGTTGAGCTCTTTATCTCCATGTTCTCAAACTAACGCATCTGCAAGGAAACCAAAGAATAATGTCGCTAATATTGATTAGCAAAATGTTGAATTGCAGGAACAAGATACATATTTGAATGAAAAATAGAATGAATGACTAAATTTTATAATCCCAACGTGAGAACCATGTTACATCTTTATATAGAATAAACTGTTACAGTTCACAGTAGTTGGTGACTTTGACTGACACTACAAGTAAATGGGCCTATGGCAGCACTTTGGGTAAGGATACAATGGCGTTTTGTAAGTAAATCCATTTGGAGATTGAGAGTTAATATCCTTACAGTTTGTAAGCCTGATTCTAACCTAACAATTACTTCTCTTTCTCAAACTTACCAGCTTGCTCGCTCATTTTGAGAGATCGAACTCGAGTTCGAGTGAGATCCTGACGTTCGTAAGCCTGATTTTAACCTCCATGGACGGCTGCTTCTCGATTCACTCACTCTGGCAAGCATTCTGAGAGATCGAAATCGAATTGGAGCTTTCGTCAGTTTAGTCAAATACTGGATCGGAGCGAGCATTCTAAAACAAGCCTTCTACGGGTTGGAGCTTTCATAGAGCAGTCTTCTACAGCTGGTAATTCCATTTATAATTTCTTTCTTTTAGTGTTCTTCACTGCTCTCCATCTCTCTCGTGTCCATGGTAATACAAAAATTCCCATACTAAGATATTTCTCTTAGGTGTTTCTATGTTCTCATGTCTTTCAGTTGAACTATGGTTCCATTTAGTTCAGTTTTGTTTGACTACGGGTCCAAATCAGCTTTGGTAGAAGTGTCTGCTCCTTTAAATCAGTAACTTTCAGGATTTTATGCTTCTACAGATCTGGAGACTTGTTAGAAGATTTTAATCAGGATTTAGTTTGGATTTCTAAAGCTTTCCAAGAACTAACAAATGAATTGGATTGCTGAGTTTTATTTCTTTCTTGAAGAGTTCTTTTCCTATTATATTTCATAGTTGCAACCTTCTAATTTCCCATTATGGAAGAATAAAGGCAGGCTAAATTATTGATAATTTATTGCTATTCTGTGAAGAACATAATTGCTGTATTATCAACCAGACCTTGCAGTTGCTGTTATGTTCCCCTTTGCTCTCATCCTAGAGAGGTTTGTGTGTGTGTGTGTGTCTACTGTTTGAACAGTTTAAAGAACTAGTTATCTTTGTTCTCACTTTATTATTGGTTGTCATGGATTTTAAGTTTATTAGATAGACTTGAAGAGTTTCACTAACCTCGCCATACCCTTACTGTCCTTCCCAAACAAGTCCAAACAAGTCCCGTGGGTGGCGTACTTGTTAAGGTAACCCAGTATACAGTAGGGATAAGACTTCATAGTTATCTTCTGGACAAGATATTTGGCTGTAATATTCTTGAGGATCACAGATTCAGTTTCTTCAGTTTTCAGCATCTTCAAGGTTCCCAGAATTAGTGATGTTAGAAAAACAGAGAACTATCTCCCTCTCTGTGTTGTTAGGCTGATTGGCTCTATATCAGCCATATTACCAAGAGAATTTCCTATTTGATCCACTCAAAACTTGTGTTTGCATTTCCAAATGTTAATGCAGCATGACTAAGCTCTGTTTCATGTTTCTGCAGGAAAGTGAGGCCGCCGATGACAGTTTCCATATTTGCCAAGATCACATTGATGGGTTTGCTAGAGTAATCACTTTGACCATTAAATAGACTATATTCTAATTGGATATATATATATATTATCTCCTGTCTTCTAAAAGTAATAATCTAGCTTGCAGTGGGCACTAAACTATAAAACTTATTCTTTACAGGCCAGTGAGGGGTTGTATGGTAACCATTCTGTGCCAAAATTCCCACTTCAGCACAGAATCTATTTTTTATGCTTCAGTGCTGAAGTGGGCAAATTTGGCACAGAATCATTGCCATAATCTTGTATGGTAACCTACAGATGGGCACGTTTCTCTGGCCCATCTTGGCACAGAATCTTGTATGGTATGTACAAAGTCAAAGTATAAAATGGGCACGCTTTTTTTTTTTTTTTTTTTTTTTTTTTTTTATAAAACCAAAATAAAACTAAGCTAAATACAAATACAAATACCACTTAAGAACATCAAAACCAAAGGAAATGTCACCAAAGGCTCCATCTATTTATAGAAAAACGGTTTTCATTATTTGTCAAAAACAAAATTAACAACATGAATCCTGATGGAATCGAACCATCATACCCTAGAAACTTTCTAGGTGCTCTTCCATTTGAGCTAAGGATTCTCACCTACAAAAACACATGTTGGATCAATCCAAAAGTGTCCCTTTCTCCATCTCCAATACCTTCCTCATTACTCTCTCACCCATCTCCATGGAAGCTACAAGCACCCAAAAGAGTCCTCCAAACAATCACATTAACAATCTCTTTGGGTATCTGCATCACCATGTTCTCTACATCTTCTAACCATTTTACTGTAAAACACAATTCCTTCATAACCAAACCTCCATGGCTGCAAGCATTCAGAAGACCCAAGAAAGTCACCTCGTTAGGACTCAAGTCATTTATCTTGAAAATTTTGGAACAGAAAATAATTCAGGTTCTAATCCACAATCATTAACTTAAAGAATAGGCATAATGAACTGGAAACTTTCAGGGACAGACATGAAGTATATAAATATTATTCATACCAGTAGGTAGGTTGGGCATTTCTTGTGAGAAGCAATCATCCATATTGTTCCTTAATCAACTCCTTGAGGTAAAAAAACAAAGAATGGAGAAAGCAGTTAACTGCATTGTGTTGGCTGTCACAAATAAGGCAACATACTATGAGAAGAAACAATCAAATAAGAGGGTGGGAGTGGGGGTGGGTGGAGAGAACTAAGATCATCTGTTTAACATGCATACAACTGAGCAAAAGTTTTTCTTCAAAACAATGTACCAGCATTTAAAGCAGGAAACAAGAGTGAGATCAAACCAATAAAGAACCCTCTAGATATCAACTGCTAAACAAATCTTGATCTGTTATCCTACTTCATAAGATACCCTCATAAGCAGAGAATGTGTTTCTGACCACACTTCAACTTAGTCCTTCAGCTTTCCCTCATCTTCTAAATTTCTATAATCTTGCAACAATTAGTAGGCTAGTCAGCATAATCTATGAGTTCTTTTGTTATAGAAAAGGCATATTGTATCTTTTCATTAGGTATTTCACCACATATAAAATAACAGCATAAGAAAGTGTTAGAATTTGAAGATACTTCCAACAGAAAGCCAGAGTGGTTTCTATCCACTCCATTGATGGTGAAATAAAAACTCTTGGATGCCCATAAGGACCATAACCATCACACAGATTTCTGGTCTGCATCAAGCACAACTCCAGTTAAGAAATAAGCACCCAAATTAAGTTCCAATCCTTATCACAAAACCCAATCCTCGATTAGATGGATCTAGTGGGGATTAGAAAAGAAGGAAGCAATCGTAGACTGGAAATCTGATATGTAAAATATACTACATGAACAAGAGGATTAATAGATAAAGGTGAAACAAGACAAAGTTAACTTAACTCTGTTGGATTAAGTTCTATGCACTAAAAGGATTTCAGACCCATTTAGAAACAAGACCCCGTAGGTAACAAACATCGTTCATGCTGTTTTCTTAATTTAACTTATCCCTTGATTTTAGTTCTCACATTTTGTAGAAACTAACTTTTAGGAACCACCAGGCTTTATAATTCAGTCACATGCTCGAATATCAAAATAGAAACTATCACTGCCAAGGAATAAACAGATACCTAACTCTACAAATAGAGAATTTAATAGCAACTTGGACTCAATAAAAATTTACTGCATTTTACTGCATCAGGGCTCTGTTTTTCTGAGTACAAACTGGATGCTCAATGATTCTCCAAAAATAGGAACAAGGGATTTATTTTCCTAAGTCGAATGGCATCAAGGGTCTTAGGTTAGATTATACCATAGAGAAGGAAATTCTGGGATGGAGGAAGTTTTGTTGAGTGTGGAAAAAGACAATACAGCAGAGAAAGGAAATATGAACCAAAGGTATTCTCTCACTCCTAATGCTTTTAAGGCTGATTAGCAGAGCTCTCACTTTTAATGCTTTTAAGGCTGATTAGCAGAGTTCTCACTTTTAATGCTTTTAAGGCTGATTAGCAGAGCTCCTCACTTCCCATTTGGATACTCCAACCAAAACATCAACTGAGTCCCTTTTCCAAAACTTCAAAACAAAACTGATGCATGGGAACGTTGAGTCAAATGAAACCAAACCTTGTACCAAATCCCAAAAATGATACCCAAGATCCAAACTGACCTAAAGTAAAACAAAAGGGGAAAAAGAGAATAAAAAACCAACTTTAAGAACACAAAGATAAAAATGAAATCTTTTTAGTTTAGAACCATAATTCTGTTAATCATCAATCAATTGCCACCCACAAGATCTCAACACACACAAAAATGAAGAATCCAAGTATCATGCACTAAACAATGAGATCTCAATATCCCATGAAGTAATGGTGTCTCGCACGCATCAGACCTTCCATAACTCTGTTTGTAATCTAACAATCAATTTCCACACACATAAAAATGAAAAATCCAAGTATCATATACCAAACAATTAGGTCTCAATATCCCAACATATTACTCTCAGAAACAAAACCAATAGAATTGAACAATCAAAGTAAAGTCCAAGAACATAAAATCTTGCAAAAAAAATTCCATTTCAGTCATAAGGAATGACACCCTTGTGCTCCGATGTAAACAGAAAATGAATTTAACAATATCAGAAAAATAAGAAAGAATCAGGTTTTCTTATTCAGAACAACTATGTGCAAAAAAAAAAAACTATGAACAGTTGCAGAGACAGGGCAAACATCGATAACCTCCACTCACATTGAACGAAGATGAAGAAGTGGGTTGCAGACGGCTTCGGTTGAAGAGCGATCAGATGCATAGACAGGGCTTTGCTTGCACAAGAGGCTTCAGCTTCGACGAGAGAGATAGGTTGCAGATACGCTTCCAAACAAATAGATCGGCTGCATAGACGCTTCCAAACAGAGAGATTGGCTGCAGAGATGCTTCCAAATAGAGGATCGATTGCAGAAATGCTTCCAAACACGATCGGTTGGAGAGACTCGTTTTGGAGTCGAGAGATTGAGAGAGTTGGGAGAGATGAGAGAGACGAGAGAGAGTTGCAAGACTTGGGAGAGTTGTGAGAGATGAGGGAGACGAGAGAGATACGAGAGGTTATCTAGGGCTGCGAGAGATGAACATTGAGAGATGACCGTTGAGAGAGACGAGAGTGCAGAAGTCGATTGCAGAGAGATGAGAGAGTGATGAGGAGTTTAGGGTTATCGATGAAATTACATCGATAACCCTAAGTACCGTCAACGACAACCTTGTGCCCCGCATTTTTTGCAGAATTGCTTCTGTGCCCAAGAAGCTCCCATTTGGAGCTTCTCTGGCACAAGGAAAAAGTGTGCCAATTGCCTGGTTCAGCACAGTTTTGCTGAACCAGCATAAAAAAGTTGAACCGGTTTACCATACATGTTTTTGCTGATTTCTGTGCCAAAGTGGGCAAATGGCACAGAATAAGTGTGCCAGAATCGTTACCATACAACCCCTGATTGACCAGAACTTATACTATGCTGGAATGAAGTATACCTCAGCTACATTCACCACAGCGATATCCAATATGGTTCCTGCCTTGACCTTTCTAATGGTCCTGTTTAGGTAATTCCCCTGTAACAGTACCTTAATTTGTTTCTACGCCTCTTCAGAGTGCTGACTTACTAACTTGAGTTGGTGACGAGTGTAACTTAGGATGGAGGAAGTCAATCTTAAGAGACCAAGGAGCATAGCTAAGGTGGTAGGAACTGTAGTGACTGTTGGAGGAGCAACCATAATGACCCTAATCAAAGGTCCTCAAATAGATTTGCCATGGAGCAAAGGAACAAATGTCCAACTTGAAACAACAGAAGTCAGTGTCACGTTACAACCTCTTAAAGGAGCTTTTATTATCACAGTAGGTTGCTTCTGCTGGGCTGGATTTGTCATTCTCCAGGTAAGCAGTGTAAAAAAGGTAAGCAGTTACACGATACAGTTATTATTATTATTATTATTTTACTCAAGAATTGTTCAATGAATCTGTTGATTTGGAATCACGGGATGAATAGATGTTATAAGATGAAATAGGTTAGAAAATCGAATAAAAAATCTATTAGGTCGATAGGTCAAAAACGGTGGTCTAGTGATTCTGAGAATAATGATTCAGAAAATTTTACAAATATTCTATTAAAATCTAGATCTTAATTAGTTTGAAACGATTCAATTATTTTGATTAAAAATATCGGTTTTGCTCTTCAGCAACACACCACCCATACATAGATCAACAACTAGTTTTAGTGGTAAACTGAAGACAAAGGGTCTGCTAACAAAATTTCATCTTTTTCTTTCTAGGCAATCACATTAAAGGCATACCCAGCTGAGCTAGCTCTCTCTCACTGTCTGGATATGTTTGATGGGCACGATCAAGGGTGCCTGGTTTCACTAGCAATTGAACATGGAAACACTGGTATCTGGTCTATTGGCTGGGGCATGAAATTTGTAGCTGTCCTCTACAGCGTGAGTAACTTACGCTATATGATATAGGCCAAGAAGATCTTTTCTGTTTGTGGGTTTAACCTATGGACTTTATTGATGAGATTCAGTTAACTGCTTGCAGGGTATAGTGTGTTCTGGGCTAAGCAATTATATTCAATCATGGGTAATGAAGAAAAGAGGACCAGTTTTCAACACATCTTTTAGTCCCCTAAGCATGGTTATTGTTGCTGTACTTAGTACTTTCCTTCTGGGAGAACAGCTATGTATGGGAAGGTATGAACTAGAACCCTTTTGAACAGATATAACCATGGAAAAGAAAAATATCTAAATTAAGATGTATTATACATTAAAATTTTGCAGCATTCTTGGAGCACTAGTCATAGCCATTGGATTGTATCTTGTTGTGTTGGGTAAGAGCAAGGATTACATGCCATCACCACTAGTTGAACTGCCAACAGCCATCACTTATTGCGGGGAGAAGAATAATGACAATGAATTAGCCACCATTGTTTTGGCCAAAACGGGAACCCTGGTTATGTCTCCTTCTTTTCCTATAGTCTGTGTCCCAACAGATAAGGTACTGAATGTAAAAACCTAACTTACAAACCCAAAAAGTATCAGAGTTATGTTGGTACAATGTATTAGTAGCATAAAGGATGATTTAAATTAGATTAGGACACTTAATAGCTAGATAACTCTTTTCTGCATTTATTTACTTTATTTAGTCTTTTAGAGTTTTGGTTCCGTGGAGCTATGCAATAGGGTTTTCACATCCTAAACCTGATTTCCTCTCTTCTCTGTTCTTCCTTCACAAGAACATATTCTGCAATTCAAGCTGCAGTTCAAGAAGATCTCCAATGGTAAGTTGAATCATCCCTAATCCTAATTCTTCTTCTTCTTCTAATCCTTTATAACCGCACAAACCATAACTTCACCTTTTAGTTTATTCGATTTTCCAAGATCCTCACTTCACCTTTTAATATATTGGTTTATGCCTATGGTTTCTTGTAACCGTAGATAAAAATGATTTTCCCCTATAGCAATATGTCGGTTTATGCCTACAGTTTCTATGTAACCGTAGGTAAAATGATTTTCACCTTTCGGTTTATGCCTACGGTTTCTTCGTGACCGTAGGTAAAAATGATTTTTCCCTACGGTAAGTGCGGCGTCCGTAGGGATAAGTCGTAGCGTTACACCCTTTTTTTGGTATTGCCTCCATGGTAATGTAGTAATCATTATGATGTTCCTCATTGATCTTATTCTTGTCCCTGCTTAATATCCTGAGGGCTGGCTGTGGTAGCTTCTACCATAACATAATCACCTAAGCTTTAATTTTGTTTCTGATTTATGCTAAGTGTTTGGTTCTGCTGTCAGTATAATCTACAAAAGAGTTTTTTTTTTTTGGTATACAAAGAGTTGAAGCATTTTTAAATTGAAAGGGCTGGGGAAATGCTATGGTTGAAGTGGGGGTGCGGACAGGATAGGTGGGGTGGGGATTATATGTAACTTACTTGGGAGGGTGTGATGAGATCCACAAGCCTTTGAGTTTGAAGCACCGGCCGTTTGTTAGGCTACGGCAGCACTACAATCATTGCTACTGTCAAACGCTTAGACATCTCATCCTCCCTCCATTACCCTCCTTTAGACCCAGTCTCTCTCTCTTGCAGCAGCTCTTCTTTGCTACCCTTCCTTCCTCCCGTCGCAACTTTGGTTTGCAATCGCACGGCTTACAATTGCCGGAAGCCGGACAAACAGATGAGTTCGAGGAAGGCGGCAGTGACTCGTATGACCTGAATCAAAAGAGTCACAACGAGAAGAAGCGAGAGGCTCGCCGCGCCGTCCGATGGGGAATGGAGTTCGCCAACTTCTCTACTCCTCAAATCAAACAAATTTTAAGGTACCCAATTCCAACCAGTGTGCGATTACTTCCTTTTGTCTTCAATGTGTAATTTGCACTCGTCGATGAGTGTTCTATTATCTCTGTCTTTCGCTGCTTTCCCTTTTGGTGGATGAACAGAAATAACTTACTTTTATCTGTTACTTGTTCATGTATTGGTGAACGCAGAATGCCCTCCCTCGACTGAGATTTTTTCGATGCTCTCATGTTAGTCAAGGTCCTAATGCTTATAATTCTTCTGTTTCTTTTGTGTAATTTGATGTTTTGTGACTCTTTCTCTGACTTGTTATGTTATTTCCTCTTCTTCTTTTCATCCAGAGGTTGGGGCCCGATGTCCGGGAAGGAAAACGAAGACAGTTCAATTATATAGGTTAGTAAAAATTTGCCTTTTAATTCAAATGAAGTTATATGCTTTCTTCATTAAGTTGTATAATCTGTGTTAGCCAACCCATCTAATTGGGATAGTCTTGTTGTTGTTGTCAACTCTGTTCTTACTTAAATGTGGTATTGTCCAAAACTTCAGCCTGCCTAGGAGGAAATTGTATCTTGTCTACTAGTAAATTATACACCTGGTGAGGTCTGGGTTGCTGCAAAAACTTTGGGGTAGGTATAGAGAATAAGCCATTTAAATTTAGATCACAAAATGTGGATTCTGGTTTTAACAAAAAAACAAATGTGGATTCTGGGTGTGGTCAAATGAACTTTTCATAAGCAGAAAGGATTGTTCCTGCCAATAAATTTGATGCTTTGGTCAATCTACAGTGAAGATATAAAATACTGGTCGGAGACACTATAGTGAGCTGATTTGCCTTTATGAAATGGGATAATGGGATCAAACTTCAAACATCCTAGTCCAACATTTTACTGCCGGTCGTCTTTAAAATTTTCTCTATTGCCAGCAGTTGGATCTGTAATGGTTTCTTTTACTGGCACAGTTTTTTTTCCTAGGACTCGTTTGTCCATTCGCTCATAGTGGTCACAGGGAAAAAATCTCAAATGGCAGACTGCAACTCTGCAAGCCTTCTCTAGACATCAGGCAAGAGGAACCAGAGATGATTGATTTCTAAGTTGCGGTTGATTGCCTTATCCATGGAGATGTAGGCCCATGGGACACTCAATGCATTCTTCTTCAGATTGAAATATCTAGCCTCCAGATATTATGTATTATATAGGTATCCCCTCCCTTCAAACCCCCCCCCCTGCCCCACAACCACAGTCAAAAAAGGGGGGAAAATCAATCCAAAAACTATTGCAGCAGACCTCCTTTCAAAATATTCTGACAATCAAGAATGTTTTACCTAGTTAAATTCCATTCCACAGGGAAGGACTCTTGTAGATGTAGTCATTATAAGTTCTTTCCTCTCTTTCAGCGACATCATAGTTGGAATTTTATTCAAATAGAAAGTACTAGTTTCCATACACTAGTGAACTCTGTATTGGGCAAACAATCAAATACTGTGTGAACAGTTCACATGTAATGTAAATCTTGTTTCTTCCCCATTTTCAGTTCACATTTTGCATTGAGATTTCACTAAAGAAAAAGTGGCTGCTTAGCCTTGCACAGAGAGTGAAGACAAGAGATTGCAATTTAAATTGCAATTTTTTTATTTAACAGATTTCTTTCTTGTTCTTCTTCTTAGGCTCACATTCCAGAAGGAAGTAATTTTGATTTTCAAAAGTTCTTAAAAAGAGCTGTGGATGATGACTTTCACGTGGTGGCTGGTACGAGGTACCTTCTGGGAAACAAGATCCAATATCTGGTGATATATACATAGGATCCATATGTGTTTATCTTACTAGGCTTTAAACCCTTTAATTGTTTTTCAGCCTCTGGGTTTGGACTTTTGCTGTATGTTTCTATTCTTTCAGTACCTTCTACATATTGGGCATATTGATTGGTGATGCTTTCTATGACCAAGTGATCATTAGGTTGATGAAGTGGTGGAAAGGGAGACATGGTAGGTTAATAAATTACATATTAAGCTATACTTCCGTATTTTAAAGCCCATTACTTGCAACAATACTAATTTGGTTGTTATTTCTTATTTAGGATTTTCCAACAATAATTCATTGAAAGAAAGGTGAGGAAGTATATTCTCTTGTATGTTGTAAGACCTGTTCTAAGGTGTTTTTAAGCTGTTCCAACATGTTGTGACTGAGTTTCAGATCTGAAACAACTTGATGTTTGAAGTTCAGATTCAAAAATTGGAGTCCTAGGTCAACTAGGATTAGGCTAGGGTCTGGGGAAGTGGCTTTTGGGGTTTTAGCTAGCGATAGAAGAAGGATCAGGTTGTTGGTTATGCTTCACAGAACTGATTTCTATCACCATCTTTTCAACTAGAATGGATCTAATTGATTGAATATTCTGCAGAATCTCAAGGTTGAAGAAGACTTGCTGAAAATTTCATATTAGGGAAAACAAGGTGGAATGGGGCAATTGACTTGGGGTTTCTGTTATATGGCTGGGTACAACTCTAGGGAAGGAGACAAGGGTTCAAGAAGGGCTGGTGAGGTGGGCTTAATCAAGGAGAGGTGCTGCTGCTTGCGCAGAAATAGAGGAGGAAGGGGATGACCTATGGTTGATGAGGGAGAGGAGCTGGAGTTGCGGAATCAGGAAGGGAAGGTGCTAGGGTGAATTGCGACTAGGTTGGGGTTGATTTAGGTAAGAAAGGGTTGGGGAATGCTATGGCTGAAGTGGGAGGGAATGGGAAGGCTGCGGACAGGATAGGTGGGGTGGGGATTATATGTAACTTACTTGGGAGGGTGAGATGAGACTAGACCATGCACTGGAATGCCTTGGTTATGAATTTGGAATGGTTGTTATTTCTTATTTAGGATTTTCAAGTTTAGAACCAACATGAATAGTGGTTATATACATGGTACACAGTTTGTTGCTATTTCTTTGTTGTTTCATCTTGCTATTGTTTGTCCATCAATTTTCTCATGTTTAAACCTTCTACTACCAAGTAGCAGGATATTTAATAAGCATTCCCTCAAATGTTAGCCGGGTATCTCTTTCCAATCTGATTACAACATGTTTTTGTTTCTTATCAAGTGAAGAAATTATCTGGCTGTCCTCAATGAATGTTAAATTGTATTCTAAATGCTGCTCCTTACTATGTAGATGGTGTGGTGATCCCATGGACCCGCACTCCTGTGTTAAGTCTTGGTACTGAAGAGAAAGAGTGGCTACTTAGCCTTGTAGAGAGAGTGAAGACAAGAGTGGTTGGACAAGATCTAGCTATTGATGTTGTTGCATACGCAATATTGAGATCTAGGGTGGGGTTGTGTCAGACTCGAAATGTGACCTATCACACCCCACCCGCCGGTCTCGGTTACCCGCCCGACAACCCGTGGGAGCGATCCGTCACAGGATCCACGGTTCTAGTCTATCAATAATAATAAATGCAAGTAAAGACAATCATGAGCAAGAATAGTTCAATAATTAAACAAAATGATTACAGGAGTCCAAATACTCCAATAAAATAATCAAGGAAAGAATAAATAATCAAAATGTCAAAGAGTTCAGCGGAAGCAATTCAAAAAGAGTTATATGATTTTCTTTCCAGTTTCCTTCTCTAAAGCTAAAAACTTAGACTCAAGTTTATCAAGATGAGGGGTTCTCCAATTCTCCTCCATACGGTGAGCAAATTGCCTAGCAACTTGTCTCCTCCGCCCATCAATGGGTGCTATAAGCGCATTCCATGCACTCGCAGGAGCTCCCACACAGGCTATCTCCATTTCTCATTACTGGTGCCACATCTTCTTCATACTGGAAGGTTCCTTCATAGGAAACCAATCCATCTTCCTGTGTATTTCCTCCATCTGTACAAGCTAATAAAACATAGACAAATAAAGGAAGAGTTCTAGAGAACTCAGTAAGAACAAACAATGATTCCCATCCATATGTCAAACCAATAAAAAATGCATATATGATATGTATAAATGTAAAGTATGAATATCGCTAAGATCTAACCATGCAAGTCTCTAACAGTTGACATGCTTTAAGTTATACACCAGCCCTCCTCTAGGTAGGTCTAGTCACTATGATTCGGCAAGGACTGGTTACCTCTGTAGGGATCTTGGGTAAAATGGAAAGTCCACACCTGGCTCTCAAACCATGGCTGGGGTTAAGTCAACACTCTCTCACCACGACCATTGGCATGAGTACTGGCACATGTTGGGATTTCTAATCCAATGAAGTCATAATGGTAACATACTATATGAAGTCCAGATACATCCCCTATGGCACCAACCAACTCGGTTCAGTATCCTTCACAACCTAGGAATGAGAAACCTCACGGACTGGCTACCGCTATTGGACTCTATTCCATAACTCTATGGTCATCCACATATTGTTGGGGCGGAATGCTCTCATGACTCATCACGACACTCGGTCCGTTCCTTGGACGTCCATGAGCCCAACCCTAACATATGCAACCCTACTATTTATATGACCAATAGTGGACCAACGTCACATCACTGTCATCACGGGTCATCCGGCTTCAATTCTCCTACCGAAAGGGTAGTAGCACGTGGGGTACCTAGCCATACAACTCTAGACTCTACCTAAGTATGTCATCCAGTAGATATGATAGTGCTAGAGACATCAGCAAACATGTGTCCCATACCACAACCCTCTGATATCCCAAGCTAGGATATCCCAATGGAATACCCCTTCCATCAAAACCACAAACCAATCCAACATCAGTAAAACACGTTCATGATCAACAAAGTATAAGTAAAGACAGTACAAACAACAAGCATATAACAAGATCAGTATGCTAAACAAGGTTACAGTAGTATATGAAATGAAAGAACAGTAATAACAGACACTGGACTAGCATGTTCAAGTCATTACATAAAGATAGGATTGTATGTCCTTACCTGTAATTATGCAGAAGTCCTCTAACTTGCAATCCAGAAACTATTATAAGACTTTTATTTGAAGTAGAGAATACCTATATACAGGGTTACAATAAGGTATAAGTCGAATGAATCAAATCGGATCAAAACCAAAAGTCATTTGGTCACTGGAAACTAGCCGGTTGCTGGGGCCGGTCGCTTAAGTTGAGCGACCGCCCCAAAAACAGAGAGTTTTTAATTCGAAACTCAGGCTTCTGATCATCCAATTTCAATCCAAATTTTGAATGATCATAGTCCGAATCTCAAATCTATCACTCCCATAACCACGGGTGATACTAAACCTAACCAAAGACATCAAATTGGTCATCCAGAATCCTCCCTTTTGATTAGATCAACCCTTTTCACGAAAGCAGGGTTTCGTTTTCGGATCTTATCTCACCAAGATCAACAAAAGGGTAGGCAGTGCAATAGAAGGATCAAGAACAACCAAAGGGAAACACTAATCTACTTTTATCATAGCAAGTAGTGAAGCATGAGTGAACAGGGAATCACTTACCTCAACCAGATCAACTATGAATGACAGTAGAACCTTCTGAGACTATAACAACACTTCAGATCTGCTTCCAACACTACTCCACAGCCATCTAACCTCCAAAAATCGTAGTCCCGAATATAATATTCGTAAAATAGGCGAGGGTTACTATTTATAGGAGTCAGGGGGCAAAATAGGGCAAAATCCCGTTATTAGGACCAGCGGTCGCTTGGTTTAATCAACCACCACTAGCAACCGCCCCCAAGTATATTGCTATACAAGGGTGCTTTTCTCAGGGGATTGATGCCCAAGTACAACCTAACCCTAATGAAGACATATGGGGGAGGTCTTACCTTCATTCCGGACATCTCCAGATATCACATGCCTTCCAGAAGTCCAACTACGAAGTAAGGCAGGCTCTTCATCAAGAGAATCCAGATCCATGGGTTCAGAGTATGGATCATGGACTTCTATCCGGACACCCCATGGATTCACCCGGCTAGACCTTCGAGTTCTCGGACCTGCAATACGGATCCCGGTTAGAAATACGGGGGTTGTTACATCCCTCCACCCTTAAAAGAAATTCCGTCCCCGAAATTACAACATACCTTGAAAAATACACAATTGGTGGTGGTTTTTATGTTACCGCCACTAAAAACGACATAGTTTGTGGTGGTTTTTCTCTTACCGCCGCTAAATAGACTTAATTCCATTTTGCAAAACACAATTAGTGGTGGTTTTATCCGCCACAGTATATGTATAATTAGTGGCGGTTTAATAAAACCGCCACTATTTGCACGTTACACGCGGTACCAAAAACCGCCACAATTAAATGGCTACGGTGCCTTCGGTGTCAAATTTGTGGCAATTTAAAAAACTGCCACCAAATAAATGGTGGCGGTTTTGGGCACTTTTAGTGGCGGAAAAAACAGCCACTAAAACTGATTTTTTTGTAGTGACATGAGATTTTGTCTCGGAGGCTCACCACAACTATTGGTACCCCAAGATTGATTGGGATTAAGATTGCAAGAAATGCCCCTGAAATTAATCATCTCTTCTTTGGGGATGATTGCATGATTTTTTTACCTGCTAACTCTTCTAATTCCATTCTCATGAAGCAAATTTTTTCAGAATTATATGGAGACCTTAGGCCAACACATAAATCATGCAAAGTCCTTTGTGCTTTTTAGCAGCAGTATACCTTTACCTGCTAGGAGATATATTTCTAAAATCCTACAAATTGTTGAAGTGCCCTCTCATGGTATTTACCTAGGATTGCCTTCCAATTTTGGCATATCAAAGATTCAAATGTTTTCTTACATTTCTATTAGACTGGATAAGAGGCTGGCTAGGTGGAAAGAAAAGTTGTTGCCTATACGAGAAAGGAGGTTTTGATCAAAGTAGTTGTTACTGCACTTCCTAACTATGCTATATTCTCTTTTCTTCTTCTAAAAGAATTATGTCACAAATTAACTAGTCCAATTAGGAATTCGGTGGAAGAATAGCTAAAATTCTGGGATACCCTTGGTTAGTTGGGGAAAGATGTGCCTCCCAAAAAAGAATGGTGGCCCAGGTTTTCATGATCTTCACCATTTTCAACAAAGCTTTGCTTGTCCGTCAAGGTTGAAGACTCATTACTCAACCCAATTCTTTGTGGGCTTGCACAACCAAAGCTCAATATTTCCCAAAATCGTTCTTTTCTCAATGCTTCTCTTCCACAAGGAGCTTCTTGGGGATGGAGAAGCATCATAGCTGGAAGAGAGGTTTCAAATCTGGGCTTGGTTTGATGTATTGCTAATGGAGTTATCTCTAGCATCAATGGAGACCCATGGATACTGGGTGATCTCTACCCTGGCTTACAAGGCTAGCTCTATAAGTCTGCAAAGATTTTATGATCTTATTCATTGGCAGTTCCAGTCCTAAACATTTGATTTAGTAAGATCTTTGTTTGCTCCATTTGAGTGCCAAGTTCTCCAAACTCTACACATTTTATCCTAGACCACTGAGGACTTTTGGGGTTGGAAAACATCCAAAAATGGGAAGTATTTGGACAAAACTGCTCACTATTTATCCGTTACCTCCTCTATACCCAAGGACCATCCCCAATAACTCCTCCTATTGATCAGCTCTGGAAACATATATTTGGAAGATCAAAACTTTGTGTGGAGGGCTACTCACAAAGGAATATGAGAATTTGTTCTTTCAATATTAATCGTGTTACATAAGGAAACAAGTATTTATACTAATAAAATATACTAAAAGGTACAGCAGTCATGTGTAACCTCTACGTGGCAGTTGTAACCTCCTTAACACTCCCCCTCAAGTGAGATGAGTCAAGGACCATAAGTTTGTCCTGAAGAAAAAGGAACCGAGCCCGAGGTAAGCCTTTAGTTAGAAGATTCGCTAGCTGATCAATAGTAGAAACATATCGAACCATAAATTGACAAGAAGCAACCAAGTCCCGTACAAAATGAAAATCAATCTCAACATGCTTAGTGTGAGTATGAAATATCGGATTTAGTGTCATATAAGTAGCACCGATATTATCACTCCATATTTAAGGAGCCGAGGGAAGAAAAACATGCAACTCTCGTAGTAATGAACGAATCCACACTAACTCAGTGGCAACTGAAGCAATAGCTCGATACTCAGACTCTGTAGTGGAGTGAGAGACAATACGTTGTTTATGAGAACTCCATGAAATAAGATGATTGCCGAAAAAGACACTAAAACCAGCAGTGGGACGCCTGTCATCCGGACAGCCAGCCCAATCAGCATCAGAGTAAGCCGAGAGGGAGATAGATGAGTTACGAGGAAAGTAAAGGCCAAAAGTGGAAGTGCCTTTAAGATACCGAAGAATATGCTTGACAACACCCCAATGAACATCACTAGGAGCATGCATAAACTGAGTAACTCGACTAACAGCAAACCCAATATCTGGACGTGTGTTAGCAAGATATTGTAAAGAACCAACCACCTGTCTATACTTAGTCCCATCAGAGAGAGAAGTACCATCTTGTAGAGACAAAGAATTCTCTGACGCAATCGGCATAGCAACCGATTTTGCATCCAACATCTTAGTTTGACAAAGCAAATCACTAATATACTTCTTTTGAGATAAAAACAACCCTTCAGATGTTCGCGAAACCTCTAATCCCAAAAAATAATGAAGATCACCAAGATCTTTTATGGCAAAAACAGTGGATAGAGCCTTGATAGAGAACTAATAGCTGAGAGAGTATTGCCAGTGACAATAATGTCATCAACATATAGGAGAAAATATATGACAATCCCACTAGATTGATAACAAAACAAAGAGAAAATAGCAGATAAGTTCATTCTAACTTTTGGTTTTAAAATCCCACTACGCAATCTGGTAGTCATATGATGACGCTCCTCTAAATCAGATTGAGAAGGAATTGGATCAATAATATATGCTCTTTCCATTCTTTTAATAGTCTAATATTAAATTCTCAGTTCACCTTTCTTAGTTACAGTCATCTGAACATGCCTTATAGCTTTCAATCATCACATGTCATGTAGCTTCCAGCCTTCCAAAGCTGCAGATTCTTCAATCTTGTAATAATCTATTGCATGATATTGATTCTAGTATAAATTGGAATGTACAGCTGCAGATGATTAGACATCTTGAGATTCCAGTACCCAGTATTCCAGATGATGATTCCTTTGAAGTCCTTTTGATGCGGCTAGTGAGTTTTCAACAAAGGAGGGAGGACGCAGCAATATAATTTGGGTCCCGAGTGGTAGTTTCGTGGTGGCTAAATCCGTGGCTGAGTTTTGGATCTGCAATATTAGCTCTTGAATTCTTTGGGACTCTATGTTTTTAGCTTTATCATATCCATCGGATTTTGATAATTTCAAATACGTAGCTGTGGTTGCCCTTAATAGGCACACTCAATCAGTTGATTGGGTTAGTGGTAGTATTTTGAGGGAAATAATCAGTCTCAAAACTCATTTTGAGTCGGTTAGATTTTGTTTTGTGAATAGGTCTCTTAATATGTTTGCAGATTATCTAGTAAGCAGTGCTAAGAAGTTTAGATTATCTCATGTTTAGCGGCAGTCCCCACCCTTTTTCCTTGTAACTATTGTTTTTAATGCCCCCCGTTTGAGTATGGAGAGAGAAATATAATTGCTTATTTGCCTAAAAAAAGTTGGTTTGCTTTTGTTCATACCCGTACTATGACTCTATGAGATGAGATGAGATGAGTATGAAGGTTGTCAAATAGGTATGCCCCCATCGTCTAGTAGTTTAGGATGTCTCTCTTTCAAGTTAGCAATGGGATTCGACTTCCCCTTAGGGTAGGGTACCATAAAAGGAAGTTGACTACGTATTATCATGAGTTTTTTCACATATAACCCACTTAAGTAGGGTTGGAACTCTTGCTGCCTCACCTAAATGGAAAAAATTACATTTAACTCATTCCAATATTATATGGAGCTCACACATTACTACATACTCGGTTAGTCTTAGTTGAGTCCCAAAATGAAATGATCAAAATACATTCCAGATAATTTACTAAATTATCTTTTTGTTTCATCCCATATCCAACCCTTAGGTGGGCAAAGAGATTTTTCCTTCACCCATCTTCTTCTTACACCTCGTCAAAAATCATTCACCACCTCTAGAAACCATCACGCCCCCTCCCCTACTGACCTTCACCTTCCCCCTCCCCCGCCGGAAGCCATCACAACAAAAAGAGACCTAATATGAAAACAATTCTTGAATGAGGGAACCCTCTTGTGGAATCTAATAATAAAATTTAAGGGCATTGTGATGTATAATGATGTATCAGCCTGTCATATGAATAGTACTGTACTAGAGAAAAGAAAAAGAAATCATTGCAAGCTTTTGAAGGAACAGAGCAAAAGCTTTCATTTTTTTCTCTTTTTTGGTAACAGAGCAAAAGCTTTTTCCTTGGCAAATAAGAAAAAAAATTTTGGAAGAATATATAAATTCATTAAAAACAAAAGAGCGAACATATAAAGAAGCAAAATAAAGCGAAGCTAAAATGAACAGACATAGCAAGTACGACATAGCCAAAAGACAAGGGCCAGACAAAGACCAAAAGGAAACTATTTGTGGATTTTTTATTTTCCTTCTTTTTCTTTGAAGACTTGCGCTCAATCAAGAAGTCGTCGCCATAAGGGTTGTGCGCTTTAATAGGATGATTACTTCTTTTATACCTAGCATGGTCAAGATCATGCGCCTGGAGGGGGGGGGGTAGGAGCCACAATAGCACGCTTAGAGGGGTTTAAATCTATGGCTGAAGATAGGGAAGGGGTGTTCGAGGATGAGGGGTAAGAGGAGGAATAAGTGAGGGGATAGGACGAATGGGCCAAAGGGTTTATTAGAATAGGCCCATGGGGCAAAGAGCGAGGAGAGGGGCATGGGCTAGAAAGGTTTTGGCCCATGGGGTGAATGACCCAAGATGGAACAACTAGGAGGGGGTAAAATAGGGAGGACTATTTTGATCAAGGATAAGGTTGAGGGAAGAGGACGTGGGATTAGAAAGAGAGCTAGGTAAGCCGTTCACCAAAGAGGGGATATGGAGAGGCGGTGAAGGGAAATTAGAGAGATCAGAGGAAAAGTTTTCACCGAAGAGGGAGGGAAGATCTCGAGGGTCAAGAGAGTGCATCAATGACTTCTGAAGGGATTGGTTAAAGTAGAGAAGGTTTTTAGAAGGAGAGGAAGGCACTGCAGTCCTGGCTTCGACACTGGCAGCAGAAGCATCGACTGCAGCGAGCTGACAAAAATTCTTGGAGGGAACCACAATCTGGGTTGATGTGCAAGGAGAGGTCACTGTCCGATTTCTTCTCCGGTAAGTGTGGGCTACCAGCGGCAATCAAGAACCACCATCAGGGGGCAAAAATTTACAAGTAACTGTGGCAAAGGCAGCATCTGCAAAGCCTTGATCAGCAATGGTGGTAATAGATCTTTATTGATCTTGATCAACAGCGTCATCTACAGCATCTAGGTCAGCAGCAACGGAGTCTTTTTAATCAACAAACATCATGAGGCCCATTGCATTTTTGATTATAAAACTTTTGGCGCATGAATGATTTGTGTTGGAATATGACAATTGATAGTTGATTTTATTAGAAAGATAAATAAGTATTAAAATGAGATGCCTTGCCAAATTTGTATTATGGACCATTTGAAGGTTAAGAGTAATTTTTGAATAAACCAGAGATCGTTGCAAAAACCCAGAAACCAATGGGAATATTCATAGACATTAATAGAGGTGTGTTATTAGGCTAACATAAACCCTCGATCGCCTGCCTTTGTCAATGTACATGCACAGGAGCGGACCTACCCTTGAAAAAAAAATCTTAAAATATGTCCATTTTGGGCTCTTTTTAATTTTTAATTTTTAATCTTTTGACCCTCTTCTAGTATGATATATCAGCACTTGATCCCCTTCCCCCTATATTAAAAAAATATTTTAACAGTAAAGGCAACATAGAAATGTCATTATGGCTCCCTCAATGTTGAATCCTGATTCCGTCCCTATACATGCACTATGCAACTTCGTTAAATTTTTATTTTTTCTTTGAATTCATCAAATATCATATATTCTTAATTAACTTATATTGGGAGGGGGGGGGAGGGAATTGCAAAAAATATTGCAAGATCACCTCACATGTTCATTTTTCAAGTTCTCCCCTATTTTGAGTACTTCAGCTTTATACGATTAAAAATTTTTCAAGAAAACCTTCGATATGGCATTCTGAATTCCACGCATTGATAGTGCGAGAAAGCTTTACTCCCCTTAATTTATAATCAAATTCTAAAATTGATAGCCTAACAAACTAAATGTAAATCATTTAAAATTATCTACAGATCCAAATTTGTTAAGTATACCTTACCTAGAACCAATTGTAATTCATTTAATTTAATTTTTTTTTTAAGCCAAGACTAAGACACATTCATTATTTTAGTCTTATATACCACGTGTTATTACAAGATTCTTTTTCATCTAATAGTAAACATCGAAGTGAACAGAAGATTCTTTTCAGCCTAATAGAAAACATGAAAGTAAGAAGTTGTGCAAGACAAAAACTATGAACCATACATAGCAGATGTTAATTATTGTGTTCCAAAGATACAATGTATTATTAAAACACAAAGAGCATGGGAATAGCCTTTATTTTGCTTTCCACAAATGACAACTTCTGAAGGGAGACTAAAACAAGTATTCAACTCAGTCTTACTGCCAATGAAAATAGAGAAGAGGTGAATGGAATCAAATGCAAATTAAAGCAAAATTTTATTATCATTTTCTTTCACATCAAGTAATTTTATAATCATTACCTCATATGATTGTATTGCTAATTTCAAAATATTTGATTTCAAACATAAAATTTTGAGACTGGATTTCCCTTTGATGTCAAAGACTCAAAATACTATTTCTTATTATTGAGAATCCTTATAATGAATCTTCTAATAGGGTAGCTATTTAAGACAACTCATTATCATAATAAGGATACAAGTATACATATGCTTTTCTTTTTCTTCTACACTTGCAATTGTTGCTGTAGTGTTTGTCATGCATCTGTACCACCTCTTCTTCAGTTCATATAGCAACTCAACATGTTTTAATACTCTCTTCAAATCTACGCATGTTCTCATTTATCTGTAACTGCAATATGTCTAGAAACCTTGAGAACTCTACCTTAGATGAACTGATTAATCCTCTCTAGTCTAATATTGTAGATGAAATAAGCATTAAAGAGTTCCATGGAGAAATTTTGAATATTCATAATCATATGATATGTTAGCTCTTTGTATTCGCCATCAACCTCAACAAACCAAATAAGCGTCAAATTTTAATTGACCAAGACAATCTAACAAGGTAGAAAGAATTATGGTGAATTGAAATGCTTCGCTCTTCATTGTGGCACACTGAAGGACCAAGGTTTTTGCATCCACATCCTCTACTTCTTGATTTGATGCATCATATGTACTTAATTTGTTCTAGTTACGTTATCTAAGCAAATATGCCATCAGATGATTGGAAACCGACATCAATTCTTGAGCTCAAGGTCCACGACTAACTGCTAGATCGGCATTTTAATTGAGATGATGAAGCTACAAGCTTAGAAAGTTAAGGTGTGAATTCAACATCTTTAATTATTTCCATTGTGATATGATAAAGTCTGAATGTTTGTCTTGTTGTGATTCTTTAAACTTTTTTTTATTTTTTTATTTGTGCATAGGAAAAAAAAGGCTAATCCCATGCTTTATTGGTTAAAGAGACACTCATACTTTTATCATAGGTTGCCGGCTTGTATTTTGTGTACCTCAGTGTAAATTGACATGTTTGGAGTATATAACCAACATTTTCTTATACAATTCCTTTGATTTTAAAAAAAATGGTGTTATCATTTGTTGTATGAGAGGTTAGGTACATTAGACAATATGATAATAAAGATAATGACATTTAATAGTGATACAAAGTTTATATATTATATGAGCCCAATAACTAATCCAATGCTTAGCTAAGAGACTATTGCATGTGAAAAGGAACTTGATGATGCTAAAAAATTATTTTTGGACTTAAGTCATATTACTTACTGTTGTCCTAAAGATCGTAGGTGCTCAATAATGCAAACCAAAAGGTATGACTTGATCGCCAAGATAAAACGGTTATTAGCATCTAAGAATACTACTGTTCTCTCCTACTATTCCCCTTAAGTTCTACAAACTTGTGCCCAAAACAAAAGAACTTTGAAGATGAATTTAAAATGGGGTACGTCTCTAGTGTGAACATATACACAAAGAGACAATAGTATTGTAACTATTGAAACCTACTCTTAATAACGCTTTAATAAGATAGGTGTCAGTGAAGCTACAAAATGAAGTTGTGAAAATGGTGAAAGATATCAGACATGACAAGATTTACAGGGTTCATTTGAAGGCTATGTCGTTCCGCAGCTGAGTAGCAAGATGGTTTTCACTATAAAGACGAAAAAAACAGTGCACAACCTTAGAATTTTTTTTCTATACCTTGTCTAAGATTTTGCTAGACTGTTCAAAGAACATGCCAAATCCTACTTAATACCCCTAACCCCAAATAAAGTCCCTAAAAGAAAAGAGGAACTCCAAACAAATTTGAACTTATAACCAATCATTTCAGAGAACACAAAATTCTGAATATAGTGGTGAATGCTGAAGAAGACGATTCAGATATGTTTAAGCCACAAAACAGTCTTAGAACATTCAAAATAGTGAAATTTGTTTTCACCACAACAATGGGCAAGTACTATTACATAACTCCTCTACCCACTGTGTGACTTTGCCACTCAAATGAGAATGAAAGGGATCTCCATTGAGGCTCTACCTGGTAGGAAGTTACTTGACTGCATTGTACTTGTGTCCTACTAAAATCAAATTAAATCCAACATTTCATTTTCACAGGGGGAAAAAAATGACATCACACAAAAACATGAATCATGTCCTTTCATTTCTCTGACTGTCTTCATCCTTCTTATGATATCAAGAAAAATGTAATTAAACTATAGTGAATACACTTGTAGAGTAACACTGGGTTTAAATTAAAAGTATTGAAAATCTAATATCATGCAAAAGACAGAACTGTTTGCAACGATGTATGGAGATTCAAGGAAAACTTTTATCAATTAAGAACTAGTCATTCAGGAAAGTATGATCAAGTATGCCT
Source organism: Hakea prostrata (assembly GCF_041222555.1). Lineage (NCBI taxonomy): Eukaryota > Viridiplantae > Streptophyta > Magnoliopsida > Proteales > Proteaceae > Hakea > Hakea prostrata. Next base: position 57,399,411 of record NC_142608.1, read on the forward strand.
GAAAGTCTTCACAGTGATTGTATTGGAGACTCAAGTAGACTAAAGGTCATTCTAATTAGTTGGATGATAGGTTGAAACTCCAATTAGTTAGGATAATTAGGTTACCAGCCTTAGAAAAATTACAAGGGTGTTGTTATAACTGAAGAAGATGGGATGATCAAGGTTGGTAAGGGCTCATGGTCAAAGAAAATGAAGTATGGATGCCTTCAGACCTAGGTCATCAAACCT